>NW_019416751.1:119880-168756 GCF_000390285.2 Anoplophora glabripennis | reverse complement strand
CTATAGTAGGATCGTATACGATGCAAAGTAGAGCAAAAAATTGTCGGCCTTTTATCAAAGGAAAATCGTGTCATCATTTTTAGGAGGCGTAAGATAAATCATTTCAAATTTAAAATGAAATTCAATGTAAAATCTGAAATACCGCTGCATACGCACTGTGTTCTGGTAGTAGCTGTAGTCGCCCAGGTGCATCGAGTGTACGAACTGGTCGGTTATACGTCAAATACTAACCTGGCGAGCTTTGCCGTCAATTAGAGAGCGCTTCCAAAAAACAAGTAAACAACAGTGGCACGTACAGAGGTAAAATGTAGTACATATGTGGAATTTAGGAAACAAATTGGATTTATAATAAATTACATTTAAAATAAATAGTTTATGAGAATAAAGGAATTTTTGTAGGAACAAGGGTGCCAGACCTGAACTGATCCCCTCGTCCCTTCACAATGTATAAAGAAATTATTCAATTTGTAAAACCCTTAAAAGCGTACTTCATTGGTTCCCTTGACAGGCAATGATTTATTACTTTGCATCGAATATGATCCTACTATAGATAATTGTCCTTAAGACATTTTAAATGCCGCTAGATGAGCATCTTCAAGCTTACAATTAGTTCCTTTAAAATTCAAGGCAAAATACGAGAAGTATATGAAATATTTTGTTAAGTGGAAGATAACAAAAATGCACTAAGAACTAATGAAAGTATAATGTTAGCGCATTTTTTGAGAAGGTAAGCTGTTTTTAACATGTTAGTGTTTTTCATGTCTTTCATTATTTGAGGCAAAATCTCTTAAGGCATCACGTTTATGATCTTACATATTCCATGTTGAAAAAGTATAAAGAAACGAAAATATGGATATATCACAATATAAAAAACTACTTGCCTTTTTAAAACGACAAAATGACACACGAAGCAAAGAAAGCAATAGTTTTGGCTATGGAAAACGTTACTATGTTTTTAAAAGAGACTATAGTCTAGCTAGACGATAAGTTCTTATTAATGAATGTGGTACTAATATTTGGTTTAAATGGCGCATGTCGGTGTGCAGAATTGTGCTGTTAAAGGGGAAAACTTTGTTTATAACTTTACATGATACCAACACCAAAAATAAACGTGTACATATTTGCCGTAGGATCAGAGTGCAACGGATATGAAATTTATCATAAGTATTTACAATTGAGACCCAAACAGGTAAACCACAATAGAATTTTCATTTACTATAATCACTGTAAGTGTTGCAGAATAATACTACTACTCCCAGATGCATCCAATTAGATACACTGGGCATTGCTTGAGGCGGATATCTGCCACCTTTCTAGCTGACAGTGGAGCTGATACTGCTAATATTCAAACACTTAAAAGACATGAAGGATGGCAGTCAACTAGTGTGGCTGGAGAGTATATCGAAGAAAGCATAGTCAATAAGTTGAAAATTTCAAAAAGTATATTTCAAGCTTCAGGAATGCAGATAGAGATCTATAATAGTTATCAGGAAGTCCGGTGCAAAGCGCGATCTAGCTTAAATTAGAAAGTTAAGGAAAATTGACAGGATACTACTTTCGTCAAAGCTCTGGAACTCTTATAGGCTATACGACACTCTATGACAATGACGATGACCCATTAAACTTTTTCTAGGTTTCTTTTTTCAAAGGTTCATATTCTTTCCAGGTTGACTATGATTCCGCCATAAGCAATTCCAGCTTACGATTCGTTAATAAATTGAGATTTTGCGTTTGCGTTTCGTTGTGATAAAATCGAGATTATTGTAAATTTACACTTAAGAGACTAACGACTACTATAATAGGCAATTGTTGGTACTGTCGATTTAGCAAGACAATAGAAAGCAGAATTGTCAACGTGAATGTAATAAAGTTTCAGTAAAAATATCTTTATTCATCAATAATAAAAATAGTGTAAACATAAAGATAGTCATTTAAAAATGTAATGTTTAAATACAGGCTATAGACAAAATTAAAAAATAATAAAATATTTACGTCTGGTAGGTAAAAATAATTTTTTATAAATATTGTATTTTTATTTTAACCCCCTTCAATTATTGTATATAATTAACAAAACTCGGACCATTTGAAAATAGTTTCCAAGATTTCAGTATAATTTAGTTAGTTAGTAACTGCAATTTTTTTATTTAAATTCCCTAGAACCTATCTATGAAAGTCGTTACGACTTTTAATTTAAAATTAACAAAAAACATAATGATAGGTAAAAAAGTGTGACATAAAGTCAGTTAGTTAAAATATTATTATTAGTTAATTAAGGTTTGATATTTTATTAATGTTTAACTCTAATGTCAATTAACAGGTAATTAGGCTAATTTTAATTATTGTGTTTGATATAAAACTTGTTATTCGTAGTCCTGAAGATGTGATTAAAACCACCAAATCCTCGTTTAAATTAATTGTAAATCCAGATGGTTTAAATTAAAATGAATTAAATTTCGAAATGGAACGAGTTCGATTTATATATTCTGTTCTCTGGTTTTCCAATTTAACTGACCTACCTAAATAAATTCATGAGATATAATAACAACTGTGACCGACAAAAGGATTACATGAATAACAAAATTTATTATTTCATTACGTTTTATAGGTTTCACGGTGAATAGCTACTGGCTATCGTTACATCTGGACAAATAGAGGTCAGGTTGTGTTAGTACTGTGTGCAACCGACTTCTAGGCGTAACTTACAACTGAGCGTAAAATAATAACAATGCTTGTGATATTGATAATAAATAATAATAATAATGGGGGTTATTGATATTATCTTAATTAATATACAAAGCGACAGCTTTAAAAGATTCAATGCTGAATGAATACTAATAATTATAATAAAAAAATGTTTAACAAAATCCAATAGACGAAGTTGTCCATAAATAGGATACATAAAAATTGATGAGTAAAACATAGAGCTCGTATAAGGTTGAGAATAGTAATTTCTAAGACCCCTCCGCCTTTGGGGCGTTAAACTTAATTCAAGTACCTCAAGTACCCATAAGGGTTCGCGTTTGCGGTTTTCTATTACTCTTTCCGTTTTCTTGTAATGGCAACCAACAATCCGTCTGGGTCACTCTGTATAGAGTTGTTTACATAACATTGAACCCCTCTTATCTTTGTTTTCGTGTTTAGAAAAGAAATTGTATAAGTCTAAGTTGTAAGAAATCTTATGATTTCAAAACTACAATTGACTTGCATTTTCGGTATATTTATTAAACTTACGATTTCTTTAAATCGCTGTACGTTTGGATAGAACGCTTTCTCAGAAGGTTTGATAAATTTGCCTGGAATAAAAAGGAAGATTTGAAGTATGCTAAAAATAAACTACTTTTTTTTTATTAAATATTCCTGCCACACTAAAAAGAAAGAAATAACAAATAACCCTTTGTGCCAAAGAAAGTGGATAATTCTTCATTACATTAAAATCAGTAAATCTTATTACATAGTTTACTTTTCGAAAAACTTTTTTTATTATTAAAACTTTCGTTTCAAATTGAGTGCCAAGTCAAAAAAAATTTAATACAAACTAAATTTATAAAATCAATATTTCACTCAATATTTATTTAAAAAAATCTCTATGGTAGAAATACCCAATTAAATGAAAAAAGTAACTGAAAATGTTATAAATTAATAATTGCAATGTTTAGACTCTTTCAAACAATTATTATACAAACCTTATATCACCGAAATGTTAAAAAATTTACCTATCCAAATATGTAAAGATATAAAGGGTGTTTCGATAAAAAAGTAAGCTTGTATATCCACAATAAAACATTCAATTGTTTTTCTAAGTACAATTTTGAAATCGCAATAATATTTCCTGCAACTTTAACGAAATTTTCTTGGGTATATTCATTGGAAAACAATAAAGTAATAAAGTAAATATTATGTGTGTTTTAATAATTCTGTGAAAAAATAACAATCGTTTTTACAGATGAAAAAAGTGTGCTTTTATGAATTAATTAAGTACTCATTAGATTTAATTACTACATTTCATCTTTGAAACTTTATTCTTTGGCCAATGCGTACAACCTTATAAAAACTGATCAAAAACGGCCACTGATATAATAATTTAAATCTGCATACTAAATGTAACTATTAAAAAATCTTTTGTTAATGAAGAAAGTGGAAAACGCAGAATTATTAAAAAAAATTGCGACAAAAGCGTTCGAAAAGAAGTAAAATATTTGAGATACAGCGAAGGAAAGTTTCTATAAGGTTTTCAAAAATCTTGGAAATATGATTATTTCTTTAAAATAACTATAAATGTTTAGCAAATACTTGCATTGTCGATTTCTAATTCAATCAGGATTTCATTTATGCAGAAATGATGTAAACATAAAAACATAATAATACTACAGAATTTACTTATTTCTTCAAAAACTGAACTCAAATTATGCTCTACAAGGTGTTTATTAGAACAAGTAAAAATTGTTCGTGATTTAGATTACTCTAAATTGATACCTATATGGGTACTTAACAAATAATTAAAAAGTGAAACAAAAATATTTATCATTACATGTACCATTTTTTTACAAACAGCTAAATATTCTCTATACTTAATTTTAATTAATAAAAAACTTATTAAATTACAAATTTCTTGAAGAAACAGTCACTACAGATTCAATTTTGTTTTTGGATATTAGTATCATTTGAAATTTTAAATTTCATCACATTTTAAAAAACAAACATGATAATTTTGTGATAGACTTTTGGAAAAGCAGGGGGTGAAAAAAAATCGGACTTAATTATTTTATGTTTAGATATCAATGATAAAAACGCCATTTTTATATAAACGAATTTTAGTGAATACATTACAATATTTTGATGTAAATAAAAATTCCTACAGTAATTTAGAATGTGATTTAGAATACAACAATCAAACTACAAGTCATGAAAGAAAATCGGAATTAAAACATAATTATGTCTATTATTCGAAAACTTTAACAATTATGTCTCAATTCTGTGTGTAAAATGTACCTTATTTGCCCATACAATTTGTTCCCATCTGCTTTATGTAATTGTAGTTATTGTTTAACTGTGGTAAGTGAATCCACTTTGTTATGTAACCAAGTCCGACCATATTCCCAGCTTGTACCCAAATGTGTATACTAATTAATGTAAACTACCTTCTCTTAGGAGATTCCGCTGTTATCTGATCTTTGTGTCACTTTGTTTCGAAATATAATTGGACCGGATGAAACGTCTATTAGAACGCCAATCATGTTGGTAAACCTTGACCACAAAGCAATTTCGATGTAAATCCTCAACAAGCACAATCTTTTAAAAAGCAATTATGTGAACGAAGAATAATTTTGTTGACATATGTAACAATTAAAAAAATTACTATGTTATATTGAACTATTATTGAAAATAATATAAATGTGTTTATCAGTCTATATAAAAACATTTATTTTTTTAATTTCAACACCCTGTATCTCAAAAATGAAGCAGACTGCGAGCCACCTTCTATGAAACTTTTTGCTTAAAAATAATATTTTCTACTACCCCTTTGAAGGAATGCACTTATTTCAGAAATACCCTGTATATTTTTATATGATCTAATTATTAAAATACAAAATATCAGTAATTATAGAATCTGATATACATGTACATCACAATGGTAGTGTTGGCTACAAACCCGTCTTGTAGGGCTCTTGCAGCTCGGGAATGGTTATATGTTGAATCAAAGATATTATATTCTGTGTAGTGGACTGTATTTTTGTTACTTGGATTACAATAATGATTATGATAACTTTTTTGTTGTGACATATATCAACATTTTTTTTACAACTAATTTTTCTTGATTACCAAATAAAAACCTACTGTGATGCCAACATGGCGTAATGTTTAAAATATGTACATAATGAAAGCCTGGTGCAACAGGTAGTATATTAGAAAAAATAAATTTTATAGTTTTTTTATAATGTAATGTAATAGTCCAGGCCATATCTGTTTCGGGTTGGGTAAAACGTATATGATGATTGGAGATTTTTGCTTTAACGGCTTCTAAATAACATCAGAAATGATATTTTTTCTATGCAATTAAAAAAACGTGGGCTTAATTGTTATTGCAAAAAAGTATGAAAAAATATCAAAAAAATTCATTTTTCTTCTTGGATTTCTCGTCGCCAACTTAAATTTTGATCAAGACAGAGTTAGTTGCAATCCGAAAAAATAGTTATTGTTGTTGCAAAAATCGGAAAATCATTTAAAAAATTGCAAAAAATGCTAGTTTCTTTGTCAATTTTTTCAGACACTTGAATAATGCCTAGGATACTTTTTCCAATTAAACTTCGTGTATAAATTCATCACTCCAAATTGCATTCAATTCGGTTGGATAGTTTTTACATTGTTTAATTTTTTTTTTATTTAAAGATTTTCAAAATCTAATTTCTAAAAATGTAAAGCCTTTGAATACTTGAAAATTTCACCAAAAAAAGATTTCTCAAGCTTTAAAATGCTTTTTGAAAAATTCAAATCGGACGATTAGGTGAGCCGTGGTGATTGTTTAAACATTTTCGCAATTTTCACGCTTATGAACAATTGCAATAATTTAATGTTTTTTTCATTTTTTTTTTATTTTAAAATATGGTTTGAAAGTACTCGGAAAGACGAGTATTTAAAAAAAACCTGATGATCCGCCCATTATTTTCGGAGTTATAGCCCGTTAAAGTTAACCCTTATTTACAGCAAAACTATAAGGATATAAGGGCTGTTTTTTGAACTAATAGGTTTGTCATTCCCAGTACTTTCCAGATACAAATTTTCAAAATTTGCAATCACGGGCGTCCCATTCAAAATGTCACTCAAAGATATTCAAGACCGCGTGAAATCAATGAGTCATCAGTGGTGAGGGGAGCAAACACACAGCTACTCCTACCTGAATTCTCGAGTTCAAAACTGCGACGCTCGGAAAAATTTCGATGATTTTTTTTTTAAATCGATGCCTCGCAACTTAAAAAATTCAATTAATTTCAATTCAGTCACATTTTCAATTACCTTTTATTATTAATTATTGGACTTTTGACATGCCGATAAACAGTTACTTTAAATGTAATGTAAAAACTATCGATCCGAATTGAATGAAATTTGGTGTGATGATTCTATGCACTAAGAAGTTTAATTGGGAAAAGTATGAAGATCCTAGGTATTATTCAAAACTTCAAAAAAATTGACAAATAAACTAGCATTTTTTGCAATTTTCTAAATGATTTTTTCGTTTTTTGCAATAACAATAATTATTTTTACGAATTGCAACTAACTCCATCTTGTTCAAAATTTAATTACAAAACTTTTTTCCTCTTCCATTTTTGTCTAAATTGAATAGTTGCTAAGTTGTCGACGAGAAATCCAAGAAAAAAATGAATTTTTTGCTATTTTTTTATACTTTTACGTTTTTTTTATTTGCATAGAAAAATTATCATTTCTGATGTTATTTAGAAGCCGTTAAAGCAAAAATCTCCGATCATATGCGTTTTACCCAAGTATACCTTTTTTAAAACAGATACCGCCTGGACTATAATAAGAATTAACAAATCCATTTTTTGGATATTATTTTTAAATCTAAAAGGTCACTTCATGAAAACCGTTTCAAAACAACATTGATTTATCTTTTGATGTACATGCAAATGAATTTTTATTTACTTAAAACTAGTTATATAGTTAACTTAACATGTAATTCTCATATGTCATACACTTATTAATTAGAAGTCCGTTTACCTACTTTATCCTACGCAGTTGAGACATGGAAATGTAAGAATTAGACTGGATCAAAATTAAAATAATTAATATACATATAAACTATTGGCAAAAATTAAGGGAAAAAATTTCATAAATTTTGTAGTGATTTTTGAAATGCTGCATCTCAGTGAAAAATGGTTGTGTCGAAATAGAAAATTTTTATTTTGAAGCTTTAAGTCTCTACTTTCATGATATTCTGACAATTTTTTTTTAAATACGGTTAAGTTAGCTTCTATTTGCTTTTTGACTGTACACTATTGGTTACCGTGATATTGATGGTTGAATAAAAATGACAGATTCGTCTTTAATTATAGACATCTCAGAAACAAATGATTGTAAAGTAAATCCAAGAGCGATTTTGAAAACGTCAATAAATTCTCTACAAGGACTTATGGTTTTCGAAGAAAAAAATTTTTTTTCATCCCTTGACATTAATTTGAAAAAAGTGTAAAAAATGACTATGTGAAGGTTTTTAGAAAATTTACCGCTAATTTACAAATGTTGATGAAAATCGAACCGTTTTCCTGTTTCAAATGATCAAAGTTTTGGAAATAATTCAAGGATCACATAATCATTATCAAAATGAAAAAGAAGACTTTTTCTCGACTTTTCCCACAATTTTACATTAAATATACTTATTTCAAATTTAAGAAAAAAAAAGTCAAGATCTTGAAACTAGACTTAAAACTTCAAAATACTTTTTTTTATCTCAACGCCATTTTTCAGATATGTACAGCTTTCAAAATAATAACGCAAACCTCAACCTAGATAGTTTAATAAAATATACAGAAAATTAAATTTTGCATGTGTCGTACTAATAAATTAAAAAAACTAAATTTCGTGAAAACTTTTTGAGGTCTGTAATTACGATTTATCTATTTGAAATGTGTTAAGCAATGGAGAGGATTGATTTTTTCTGCTTGAACGAACAGTGAAAACCGCATCTCGTCGTCATGTTTAGTTTCGGAGATATTTTTGAAGATGCTGAGACCGTAATTTCTTTACATATCAAATAACACCGAACGGTAGACCCAATACTTATTTATCAACGTAGGCCTTCAATTCTATGAAAAATTCAAAATTTTATACTACTAAATTATTTTGCATTATCAAAGTACTACAATGTTATTTATTGGAAAGTTTTTAATAATATACCAAGACAAATAACATCGTTCAGTACATGCATGTATCTTAAGAACATTTTTATTAACCTCTCTTGTACATGCCTAAATCATTCAAATCATTCAAAATTAATTAACCTTTCATGTTGGAAGACACCTTACACAGATCTGATAATTATATAACCATATTTAACATCAACGTAGGTGATTAATCGTCTGAACGAGAAATTAAATGAAATGAATTAAAACTAATTTTCAGCCATTCCGCACGGCAATAATTACGACCCGTCACATGAGAGATTTTTTTTATATTTACGTCAGTTTTTAATTAGCCTCACGCAATACCCAGCAATAAATATCATGGACTGCTATGCGGGCATATAATTTTTCTTGAAAATTACACATCCATTCACAAATAATAATTCACTATTCCACAGTACAAAATCCAACTCGAGCGATGTAATTTACCTGCCCCAATGATAGCCTGTAAAGTGGTACTAATAAAATAAAAATATTGAAGTTATACTTATAAAGGGTGTCCCAAATTCGCACAAGTAATTTTGATAGAAAACAGGTTTTTAATTAAAAATTATAAATTTTTCATCGAGTCATAAAGTATACAGCGCTCAATTTCCTCCTTCAAAGCGTGGGTCGTCGTGAGCTTGTTAGCACAAACCTTCTTAAAAAAAAAAAAAAACAAAAAAAATTCCAACGGCGTTAAATCGCGTGATCTGGGCGGCCAATTCTGGTCACCAAAACGGGAAATTACACGACCAGGAAATGACTCATTCAGTAATTCAATTGTATCTCGGCCTGTATGGCATGTGGCACCGTCTTGTTGAAACCACATGACGTCTACATCAATATCTTGCAATTTAGGCTCAAAAATTTTAATTATCATGTGGCGATAGTGATCACCATTAACTGTTATTGCCTGACCAGCCGCATTCTCGAGGAATAATGGTTCGATAATGCCTCCAGCCTCGCTTTGTGTAGACATAGGCTTCAGTTCTTGAGTCACTTGAACTTTGGTAAGCATGAAGATGCAAATCTTTCGTGAGAATACGCTCTAAAGAGCTTCACAAATTTTTAATTCTTGCCCACGGTGCCGAATTGACGTTCCTGGACTCTCAGCAACACTTTCACCAACTGCTTCGATGTTTTGTATTGAACAACTTATTGAAGGACGGTCAGAATGTTTTAGATTACTATTATTTTGATCTAGTCTCCCTGAATGTTTTAATTAATTTTGTCATAGTTTTGAAAATTGCGAAATGTAGCTGCCAAACCTTCATTATTTTTAAAATAAAGCAGAAAACGCGTTGTTCTCTCGTGTAGCTATTCACGCTGTTTTATCGGTTGGGAATACTTTACCGCACAAATGGCGCAAAATTGAAATCTTGCGTGAATTTTGGGATACCCGATAGAATATAAATTTCATAAAATATACATAACCTAATATTTCCCTTCTTAAATTATACTCATATGTTTTAAATACTCACAATCAGAAAAATTATTCTTACTAAAATTAAAATCTCATTACCAATTCGATTACAAAATTTTAAACTATATACAAAGATTGTTGCTACCCTTGCTTTGTTGTTATCTGCAATTCGGAAGACTCTGTACAGTTTCATTTGATATAAATTTATTTTTAATAAATTTGAATTAATTTAAAGTAGGAACATAAAAGAACAAGAACTAATAATAGAAAATGGTAATTTGAAAAAACACAAATCGTTAGTTCACAACTCTATAAAATAAGTAAAATACCTCTTAGAATGTATGGCAAACTAAAGGTGTTATAATTTGCAATTACTTACTGTGCCACATTTTGCCCTCTTTCACACAAAAAACAATGGGATTTGGTTCTATGGGCAAATATTATCAGGTTCGCATGTTAATTTCGCTGGAAACTAGAATGAAACTATTATTCATATTTTATGCACAAAAAATTTACGTATTATCCATTACTACATACTTTCATCAGATTTAATTTTAATTAATGACTAAAAGGTACCCTTATTTGGATCAGTTTTGTTAAACATCATCGCCTCTAAAAAGCAAAATTTCAACAACTCTGTATCAAACGGTATTTGACGGCTAAATGAGGTAGTATTGAAATGTCGACAAGTTATACTTACATGATATTTTAATTAGTCTCGTCTGAAACACACGCTCCTAAATGTGACACGCCTATTTTTTTTTTTGTGAAATGAAACATTAAATTGATTTATCTATATATTTTTTCCACTTCCTGTTTTAACTGCCTACCTTAAAAACTCCGAATATCAGATCTAAATATAAAGTGATTAAATTCACTATTCAGCAAAGCGCAACTAGAATAATTTTGCGCTTCCGTTATAATTTTAAAATTTGTAAATATATTAAAGTTATTATCGGAACAAATACTAAATTATATCTAATATAAATATGGATTTGATTAAATAATTTTTTTTTAGTCAACATTTTCTGCCAGATTTAAACATTCGTCAATTTTATTAAACCATTTTATAAATATTTAATTTTATCAAGAAGTTTACCATTTATATCCACACATTAACAAAAAAGAAGTGATTTACCACTTCTTTTTTGTTAATTTTCGGTTTTAATAGATTTGCCAAGAAATATGGAAACAGTAGAAATGGTTTTAATTATTCGTCAATATTAAGGATTTTTAATATTAATTTAATATCGTCAATTTTAGTTACTCTTTAGAATATTAACTCTTATTTTTATTTTAAATATGTAGGTATTTTAAAAAATAAAACGTTTTACCAAATTTTATTAGCAAATTTGCCATAAACATACGAGGTCTGTTCAGAAAAAAAGGACTTTTTGGATTACACGCTGATGGAGATATTTAGTGATATGCGGTTGGCAGCATTGCGCTGCACATAACCTCCTCTGTAACCACATGTTCCTGAATTATTTATATCTCATCTAGTTTTGTGATATTGTTATTTGAGTGCAACGTGTTTAAGTGTTACTGGCTCTGGGTTGTATGTTATGAATGGTTTTGTGGTCGTCAGTCAATTGAGGATAATACTCAATCAGGTCTTCGACTTCAACTGATGGCTCCCACTTTCAGAAAGTCAAAGATCTGGTGAGTGCAAATCGCCCATTGGCTGTCAGAGAAATTGCGGAAGAGGTTAATATCTCAATTGGGTCATGCTATGAAAACTTGACTGAAGAATTGTACATGCATCGAGTTGTAGCAAAACCTGTTGCTCGTTTGATGACAGACAACAGAAAAAAAATCGTTTGGACGTTTGTCTGCAACTCCTTGAATAATCCAATGAGGATTAAACATTCATTCAAAAGATCATAACGAGAGACCAAAGCTGGAGTTACCACTACGAAATTGAGACAAAACTTCAATCATCAGAGTGGATTGGCAAAGGCTCTCCGCGCCCTAAGGAATCACATCAGTATCGATCCAATGTCAAAGTGATGCTTATTATTGTTTTCGACTTTAATGGAAAAAATCCACAAAAAGAGTCAAAGTTGGGGCGAGACAACTCATAGCTTTGTACCATAAGATGTGCCCACACACTCAGCTTTGGCAATTCGACAGTTTTGTACCAAAAATCAGATTACTGTCCTCCCACATCCTCCTTACTCGTCAGTTCTGAAAGGACGCCGTTTTCAGGCTATTGATGACATCAAAACAAATTCGTCACAGACTTTAAAGGCAATTTCAAACAAAGCTATCCAGAACTGTTTCTTGAAAATGGAAACATCGGTGGGAAAAGTGTGTGAGTACGGCAGGTGAGTACTTTGAAGGAGATAAGGACCAATAATGTATGAAATTAATAATAAAGTTAGGCCCACCTACTAAAAAAAATCTGTCATTGATATACGTTCTTGGACAATAAAAAAATTAAAGTCGCAGCCAAATTTGAACAAATTCGCTTCAGCCAAAATAGACACAAATTGTTTTTCAAAATTAAACTCCCTATATGTCGAAAACGAAATTTAAAATGTTTGTTCAAGTATTTTAGTTATACGCAGTATATTATTACATATTATAAGTCCATCATGGTGGTTTTGTGGTTTCTTATTATCACGATGGATTGATTTTTAATCTAAAAGTGGTTAAATTTTACCAAAAAAATAGCCAAATTTATTGAAACATGCAAATATACCATACTGTTATTGACATTTGTTAATGAAAAATTGTCCGTATACCTATTAAAGACCCATGTCAGCTGTACAAGTTTCTTTAACAAGCATTTCTCCAACTGAAAACGAAGCAATATTTATTACCGAATGAAAACTGATTGATGCTTAATCATCGAAGATGCATAACCGAAACAGAACAATTAATTATTTAAAACCAATAAGCCTGCCAATCACAATGGCCATTCTATGGAAGATGTCTCAATCGAACCACAACACACAATAACTATGAAATTTGTAATTACTAGTCATTAGATTCTTATTTAATATTACTACTAGTACTACTATTTCTTGTATTGTAGGCAAATTTATGAGTATTCGACTCTCAAACGAAACGAGACATAAAACAAATAATGTCCTATGCGCTAGATAAACAATTGACAACAAAGGTTGCGTGCTACCAGTAATTTGCAATTACACAGATTCAAACCGAGGACACTTTGAAACACGCTATATGTCATAATAGAACGGTGTGATGTCTCGCGTTTCCTTTTCTACCTATGACCTCGCACGCCCTTAACGTCATCTTATTTACATTTTTTTTATATTCATATTGTGTTTACATGTACACGATCAAAAAGAGACGTGTTAGAAGACAATTAATTATTTTTATTGGAATTCCTGAAAATGATATTAAAGTGGATAATGATGTTTCTACTGAATAAACTTATTCTTACTATACTGAATTCTTTATGACTTAGGTACTACTTTAGTTAACAGTACCAACAACGGCCAATAGTAGTGGCCAGTGGAATAAGTGTAAATCTGCAACACACTGAATTTAATCGTAACGAACTCACGCTATTGATGAATCCTAAACTGAAATTATTTATGTCTGTGGGAATCATTGAATAGTTAATGATTTTATTATTTATCTACTTGGAGCTGCTAGAAAAATGAATTGGAGATAAAATTGAAGTAGTATTACTTTTATTTCCACTGTTCCTATGATCATAATTGCCGAATCTTTCTCCAAGAATTTATATTCAAGAATATTATGTTTTTATGCCAAATTTTTTAAACTGTTTTCATTAGAATTTTTGTTGAATTGATCGTTTTTTCCACGTTTTCTATTTTACTGACATTTCCGGGTCAATGTAAGTTATACACTTTTTATAATCTCATTAGCTTCTAAAGTTAAATGTATTCTTCAATTTTCATTTCCGCATTGTAGATGTATTTACTCTCTTCACTTGATTCACCACAGATGCCATATATATGAATAAACAAAATTTATAGAATTTGCCACCAAGCAAACTTCCGACATATTGTAAATAAACGTCTCTATCATGGATAAAATGAAACACCTCGTTACTGATATAGGTATAAATAAATGTATGCATTTATACAAAATTGACGAATGGTAAATTAAGTGACAACCTAATAAACTAAACTCAAAATTATTTCTGTCTGGGGTGAGTTTTAAAAAAGACCATATTATATTGATTTGTCGGCCCTACACAAACCCTCTGTCCATATGCCTCGGAAGACATAGTTCCTCAACTCGCCTTGACGCAGAAATGTCCAACTTATACAACATCGAAATCACTCCATTTGGACCACTCCTGCGCCCAGCTTCTTTATATTTTCTTAACATTAGCGTTAGACTATCGATCCCTTAATATTTCCAATGTTAAAACAATTTTCTTAGTTCACACAACTATTGAACTGATTTTGCAAAAATATTATATTATTTTATCGGAAACATTTTACCGGTAAATTGGTTACCATTACGCGCTAATTTAGATATTTAGTGTTATGCGATTGGTAGCATTGTGTTGCGCATAACCTCCTCTGGAACCACATGTTCTTGGATTGTTGATCTCATTTAGTTTTCGTGATATTGTTATTTGAGTGCAACGTGTTTAAGTGCTAGTGGCGATTTTCTGGAACATCTATACAACGCAAAATTTGGCAGAAAATTGGGAAAAACTTCTACAGAAATGTTTCAACTTTTGAGACTAGCTTACGGACATGATGCTCTGAGTCATACGCAATGTTACGAATGGTTTGCACAGTCATGCCATAAAATTTTGACGGAAAAACTGAAAATGGATCGAGTTGCAGCAAAATTCGTTCCCATTCCTTTTGATGACCGAACAAAAACAAAATCGTGTGGACGTTTGTTTCCAACTGCTTGAACAATCCAATGACAATGAAGCATTTATTCGAAGTATCACAACGGGAGACGAAAGCTGGGTTTACGGCTACGACAGTGAGACAAAAGTTCAATCATCCCAATGGAATGACAAAGGATCTCCAAGAAAGCACATCAGTCTCGGTTCAATATCAAAGTGACGCTCAGTGTTTTTTCGACATTACTGGAATTGTGGTTACATGAAAATATTCGCAAAGAGAGACCAGAGTTCTGGCGAGACAACTCATGGTTCTTGCACCAGGACAATGTGCCCGCACACTCAACTTTGTCAATGCATCAATTTTCTGCCAAAAATCAGATTATTCTCCTCCCTCACCCTCCTTACTCGCAGACTTGGCCCATTAAAATTTTTTCTTATTTCAGAAATTAAAATCAGTGCTGAAGGACGCCATTTTAAAATTACTGATGACATCAAAGCAAATTCGTCACAGACTTAAAGTTTATTTCAAATTAACCTATCCAGGACTGCTTCGCGAAATGGAAACACCGCTAGGAAAAGTGTGTGAATAGAGGTACTTTGAAGGAGACAAAGACCAGTAATGTATAAAATTAATAATAAAGTTTAAAAAATAAAGTTCACTTATTTTCTGAACATACCTCGTACTTTACCTTAAGGAATAAGAATCGTTTCAGGTAATTAATTTCTTTTTATAGTCCAGTCACTGAAGCATTTTGGCTACCAATTTTTTCGGATGGAATGGATTGACGTGTTTGAACTGTAGTTAGGGAATAGCCCAAGAAACAAAAGTTATATAGTGTCGATGTGTGCTTTTGCCTTAGAGGTGGATGCCACCCCTTCTGGAGGGTGGGAATTTTTTTAATAAAAATAACCTTACGATTCGTTAGAGGGACGAATTCTAAGCAAAAAATTTTCTATAAGAATTTTTTGTACAGTCAATATTTTTTGAGTTATTTGCGCCTAAACATGTTCGTTTTTAGCCCAAAAATTGTATGTTTTTGAGCCATTTTTCGCAAATATCTCAAAAACTACAAGTTTTATCAAAAAAATGATCATAAGCAAAAATGAAGGTAATTAAATAGCAAAGAGATTGCTTTTTTATTTTTGTAGGTGGTATAGAACCCGAGTTATGACTCCCAGAAGTTGAAGTCAATTTCGAAGATACGAACGTTTAACGTCCTGTAGCGGAAAAATTAAAGGTTTTTCGAGGAAAACTTATGTAACACTTATTAAGGTTCTTGAAAAGACCTTTAAATTGAATGTCGTAAAAGTCTTTAGCATGAAAACTAATGAAGTTACAATCAAAATAAAATGATTGTCTTGATTTTTGAGAAAAAAAATCGGTATTAAAATGACGTGACGGAAAAAAAATTAAACGTATTCCTTCTGCAATTTGTTTATGTATTAACAGTCGATTCTGGGAATTTGAACGATTTTAGAAGCCTAAATTTAAAAAATATTTCATTTGCTTTTGAATAAAATTTTTAAATTTTTTAAAAAATCGGCTTTTTTCAAAACATTTCAAAAACTAACAGTTATAAAAAAATGATAGAATAAGAAATTGCAGGTTTTTTCTTACTGAACAATTTGTTTTTTTAATTTTTGTAGGACAAAATTTGACTGAGTTATGAGTTAGAAGCTTAAAACTAAGCTCCAAGACTGACTTTCCTGAGCTCTTTTAGCTTACAAATCTAAAAAACGAAGGGCTCAAAAAAACTGCAAATCACAGAACTTAAAAAGTGCTTTAAATTCCCTACAAAATGGTTTTTTGAGTAAATTTATAACTTTAAAATTACAAAAGTTATGGTAGAAAAATTAATTGCATTTTTTCGGTAAAATTTTCGGAGCGGGTAAATTACCATCATCTTTGTGTATTTTGGAGCATTTGTGAACTGATTTGAGTAAGTATTTTAATAATATACATACACACACGTATCCGAGTTCACATGTATATGTACCTATGTAAAGGTAGGTCTTCCATACGGGTTTTTTGGGTGGCTGAAAAGTTGCAATATATCATAGATCATTTGAAAACCAATAAAAAGTTAAAACATCTCAAGTTTTCCATAATAATATTTTTTTGTTTATTTTATTATAAGGGATGGTTTTTAAGGGTTGCAACTTTGTAATGAGTCGTAAGCTGTCTAATGAATAACAAAAGAAATGCAATAAATTGTGAATGCATCAAAAGAATATTTTAAACTGTTAAAAACTTTTTTTTCTATTTTTTTGGTCATGGAAGGGTAGTTTTTAAGGATTTTTAAGGGTTGAAAAGTAATTAAATTTCATAAATTATATTAAAAAACATGAAAGGAACTTTATCCAACATATTTGAACATGAATTGGATCTTTAAAATACGTAAATCTGCGATTTTCGCATTTTTTTCGTACAAGGGTAGTTTTCACCCCCAAATAGAAAAAACACACGATAATATAACTTTTGAAGTGGGGGTCAGATGAGCTTGTATGCAAATTTTCAGGAAAAACCATGCTATCCGAAAAAATTGGGAGCTTTTACGTTATTTTCGCCTTCAGTGACTGGACTATTACTTCTTATTAGGTTTTCATTTGAGCATTTGGTGTGTCCAAAGCATATAAGGTACATGTATAAAATAATTACACAAATATATCTCATTAAAAAAATATATGAGTTTATACATACTTCTATTAATTTCATACAAGACGTTAATTAATTCTGTATTAATTAAAACACATAACTTACTGAAGTTTCAATACCGCCTGAGGTAGTTGTGAAATATCGTTCGCTAGTCTATAGTTAATACAGTTTACAAGCTACAGGTATTTACTTATGTGTTTTGGAAACTTTAATTATTGTCTCATACGACCGGTTTTCAATTAAGACTAGTTTTTACGTGGCACTCAAGGCCCATGTGTCTGAACTGAACTGACTAAAATCCATATATGCAGGATTATATCAAGTTTGCTCATATATTGTCTTTTGGTCGAAGCTTAGGTGACTTAAAAAACTCTGTTTCGAGAACAACACGTTTCTTTACTTCTACTGAAAAAAATAGCTATACGAAAAACGATAATATCTTCATCCAAGAGACTTCCCGTGGAGTAAATATCAGAAGGCACGACACGGTCAATGCGTGGTCCTATGAATGAACACCGGCATCAAACGGCTGTAATATTTATGACATAATTAAACTGAGAGGAAATGAAATCTACCGTAAACTTTTTTAGGCAGAAATATAGAACACACCTGGAACATACGAGAGCGTAATAAGAACAGCAGGTACACGTCATCGTTACCGATAATTAAGAGGTACTAGATGAATCAAATTCTGATAGGAAATATAACAACCGACACATATTAATTTGCACGTTGTTGTTTTGCCGAATAAGTTCCATTGACAAACGAGGGGTGAATATGAAGAAAGAAACGAAGCTTCGGCGGGTTCAAGGTCTGTCGAAGATTTTAATTCCAAGCGCACGACTTTTCAATATGCATGGCCTTCTTCTCTGCTGCTAATAAATGCTTTCTCGAAATCAAAAGTCTCGCACTCGAAAGGAATACTAAACAAAACCCCTGGGTTTATGTAAGTCGGTTTCAATTATGAGAACTACTCTCGGAACGGGTTACCAAATTTAACCCAATTTTTGACGGTTGTAAAAAGGCAGTATAATACAACTGTTTATTGCAAAAATTGTTATTGTTAGGCAACTAGTAAAATAATTGTATGGCTGTTTTGTAGAGCAACAAGAATTTGCGGAACATTTTATTGTTGCTGTTTTAAATGAAGAATTGGTAGGTTTTTTTTTCACATGTGATTACAAGGCATATTATTACGCCGCTGAGACAATATTAAATGTTCCTATAAAGCTGCTTTCAATTTGAAAGTTCTTTGCCTTCTCGGGTTAATGCGAATGCCTTCCGTAATGGGTGTACATATGACGCATTTTTATAGCGGTGGAAAGTGTACGGTATGTTTTCTGTTTCAAAACAAGTTTTTTATGCCTTTATAGATGAACTGGCTTAGGAAATATGCATTTCTAATGCATCGCTGAACTAAGCACTACTCTAGAGATGAGTATATATTCAACCAAATAACGGCAAAGTCCTAATTTAATAGTATATTTTACGATTTATTAGTAAATGTTTTGGCAAACACTCATTCTAAATGGGAGCAGCGTGCGTTTCCCTCCGCACTACACTAAAAATAAAACCATATTCTAAGAGTACAAAAATATAAAGCAAGAATAGTGTAGACGTAGACGTAGACTACAGGACAATCGCACATACATTTTTTCATTTAGCTGTGTAACATAATAAAATTAATATAATAGAATGTATTATTAATTCAGTGAGAAGATCCATTGTCATATCAAACTATGTACTGACGTACTTGGACGTCAATACAAAACAACGACATTAAGTTGAATAAATGTATGAACAGTGTAAGTTGCAACATAAATATCCAACATTAAATTAGCAAATATACTGGGATCTCGGTTATCTTAAGATATACAAGTTCGGTCACAGTCGCGGAATTTGATTACGAATAATTTGCTATATTTTTTCGTTTATCGTTTCTTTTTAATCGGAAACAGAAAAAGGTGGTTAGACAATGTTAAGATACTTCTTTGTGGGGGACATATATAGTCGTATTAGCCGTGGCGCCTTTTGTTTTTCTTAAGACGCCATATTGGATGTTCGCACTTTTGATTCCGATAATGTCATATGATATGGTTTATCCTTTATTTTTATCTGTTGACGTCAAGATAACAAATTACGCATTTTTACAAAGAGTACTTTGAAAACGAAACAACTACTACCACTACTTCAAATTTTGGCAGTTTATAGTCTGTTTGGAAATGAAAGAAAGTAATAAAACCCCGAGATAAGAACCGGCCGTGGGCGTGGTAATATTTCGTTTCAGGTAATTATCGGGTAACACTAATGCTAACAAAAATGACAGGGATTGGAAAATCGACTATCTACAGACTTTTAAAGGAAACAAAAAATGAACAAGATACTGTAAATCCCCCAAAATCATCTACAGGGAGGTCAAAAGTCGTTATAGATGATTTCTTCAAAAATGTCATTCGCAGAAAAGTACACTCATTTTATTTTAAAAAAGAAATACCAACGCTAAACAAAATTTTAAGTGAACTTTCAGAGGACAACGATTTGCCAAAAATCAGTAGAAGCAAATTATGGGCCGTCTTACGAGAGTTGAATTTTTGCTGGGAAAAGCAGAACAGGAAGTCAGTTCTTATCGATAAAGATGAAATTATTTGTTGGCGAAGATCCTACTTAAGATCAATTAGAAAATTCCGTGACGAAGGGAGGAATATTTATTATCTAGACGAAACTTGGGTCAACGAGGGATATACTGTAACAAAAGTATGGCAAGATAAAAATGTAAAAAGTTTTCGACAAGCATTTTTGGATGGACTTTCAACAGGGTTCAAGGCACCTTCAGGTAAAGGGCGAAGATTAATAGTGACACATATAGGTAGTGCCAGTGGTTTTGTAGATGGCGGTTTACTTTTATTTGAATCTAAAAATACAGGTGACTATCACGAAGACATGAACGCAGATGTTTTCGAAGAGTATTTTACACAGATGTTGGATCTTATTCCTCCGGGGTCTGTAATTGTCATGGATAATGCCAGTTACCATTCACGGCAGACCGAGCGGACGCCTACGACTGCTTGGAGGAAAGCCGATATAATTCAATGGTTATCCGGAAAAAACATTTCTTTTGAAACAAATATGGTGAAAAAGGAACTTTTGACACTTGTCAATCTTAATAAAGATCAGAAAAAATATGTTATCGATGAAATGGCAACAAATCGCCAAATAACGGTACTACGGTTACCACCTTATCACTGTGAACTTAACCCAATCGAATTAGTCTGGGCGCAGGTAAAAGGAGATGTAGCGCGAAATAATACGACGTTTAAATTAAGTGACGTGAAAATTTTGTTAAAAAATTCCTTGGAACGAGTAACTGCAGATAACTGGCAAAGATGTATACATCATGTACAAAAAGAAGAGGAGAAAATGTGGGAACTCGATAATTTAATTGACGTTACTGTGGAACCTATCGTTATCAATCTAGGAGACGAAGATAATTCATCAGAATATTCAGAGGATGAATTTTAATATACCTACTTTTTTATTTTCTTTATTGTACATTTATACAACACTACATTTACTCACCATAATTTGAATTTTCAAAATACATATATTTTTGTGTGGAATAAAAGTCTATTCATTAAATTTAAATAAATATTTTGATAATAATATTGAATAATTTTATTTGAATTACTAAAAACCCTCTTAACCCGGTTATGATGCTTAAAGTAGCCTCATGTTTTGAAATGCTGTTTTTATATTGTTTACTTATAAGAGAAATGGACCGAGAAATTGAAGCGGCATAGACAAAGACGGATTGTCGGGGATTAAATTTTAGCTACCTGCTACAATTTAGTACAGTCCGATCACACAAAGTTTTTTTAAAAGTACACCTCATCCTATACCGATAATACATAATATAAAAATATTGAATATAAGCACCAGTACAACATTTATTTACTATTTGCATACATAATAAGCTTTTATTACTCTCTTTCATTTCTAAACAGACTATAGTTAAATTTTCATTCAAATTGTCAAATTTTAGATAACTAAAAATTTATTGACAAATTAATTTGAAGAATATCTTGTTTATGTGAAAATTTAATTTAATTGAAAATTTCGTTTAGAGTAATAGTTGGACTTTTTGTTTGTGTAAAAATGGGCATTTTAACGATAACAAAAAGAAAACACATTATCATAAACAGAAAAATACAATGAATTCAAATAAACTAAATCCAATATAGCGACCATTAGAAAAACAACAGTTGCAATATGATTTGAAGTTGTTGCAATATGATTTGAATTCCTCACAAAAAGTGCCCTAACAATCTCAGAATTTAAAAAGACGTCCTTTCTCCGATCAAAAAAATAAAAACGAAGAAAGATCTTTCTCTACGGCAATTTTGTCATAATTTGTCAACCTTGTATCTCTTAAGATAACTGAGATCCCAATGGTAGGGTTGGAAAAACGGTCGCCCGTACACATATTGCTTCATACCACTTTAACCTTGAAGATTTTGAACACCAGGAGAATATTATGACGTATTATTTTTAAGTTTTCTTTCTACAGAATAGTTTACTTTTTTAAATTCTAGTAGTGACTGAAGTGTAAGACGTTTCAAAAAACATATATTCTATTATTAAGCTCCGTATTTTTTACTCCTTTTTAAAGATGTTAAACTAATTCAAACAAATTCCAATTTTTTTTTGAAAAAATTTAAACCTACACTAAAAAAATCGGTGGGAGTGAATCCATTGAGTACATTCTCACTCAATATTGGGCATTTTGATCATTTTACTCATTTGTGATTATATTTAAATTAAAACTGAGTACTTTCAGTCAAATATCTCCTTAAATAAATTCTTCACGTAAACTCGTATTTGGTGCACTTCTACCTAAATCAGAGTAAATATCCTCATGACTGAGTGATCCCACCCTTTTTCATATCCAGATGCAGTATTTCATCTGTTCCCATCGTCCCATTAGGGTATCTCGTGATTGTGGCGTGGTGGATGGCAGTATGGCGTATGGTGTGCTTTGGAATTGGACAAGTATCGGTTTATCTGGTTATTCTAGTGAAAATTGTATTTAAATTTAATTTAAAATTTAATTACAATAATTAAAGACAATATATTAAGTCTCGATTCTTGGGTTAAATAAACGGATAGTTAAATTGTTATCTATAATTACGTATTTGTAACGTACAATATAGGTTATGGCAATCTATTCGTCCGATCATTTCACCAATTCCTTTAATGGAGACCTAAAATATTGTGTCTAAAACAGATCTGTGTAGAAACCACTGTGGCAGTTTAGTAGTTTGTGACTTTAATACAATGATATTTAAATTAAAATTTAAAGAGAATATAAACCCAAGTCTGAGTAAAAAATTACTCAATAATAGTTAAATTTAAATCATATTGGAGAAAAAGTCTACTCTAAATAGGTTTTATATATTCAGAATAGAGTCAAAAGTCACTCAATTGATAGTTAGTTAGCAGTAACTCGGATTTGAGTAAAACTCACACATTTCTGATGTAATAGTTTCACTCAGTTGTACTGACACTAACAGAGGTGAAAATTTAACTCGATCGGCTGTGGACAGAAACTGATACATTATTGAGTAATATTGAGTAAAATTTGAGTGAATTTTTTATACAGTGTAGACTTCTGATATACAAGAACATTGTTTGACTTCGTATGATAAGATTTAAAAAAAAATAATTTGAATTAGCTGAATACCTTTAAAATAGAATAAAGAAGTTTAAATTTAAAGACGTTGCCGTGAATATGTGGATTCACTTGACGACATGGTGATATAGTTTATTTAGTTTCGCCTGTTCAGAAATGGTAAATTTAAAATGCAGTGTAAAAAGTGTAAAAAGTACGTATTTTTTAAATGTAAAGCCATTTCAAAAAATTTGAAACAATTCTTACACAACAAAAGCGATACCATCACAATCGTTCCACGTTTGAAATGATGATACTTGCAGAGAAAAAATATGATTACTAGGCTGAAGCAAAGGCTAACGGCACGTAAAGACGCCGGTGGCTAGGCAATCATCGTAATGACCTTTGAAATAATATAAGGTAGACGTGTGATCAGATCACAAGACGTCATTAAACTATAGCTGGTATTCTAAACCCACAAATGGAATTTTTAATGTAGAAATGACAGTGAGCCTAACTGACTTGGAGACTAGAGTAAATACCCAAGAATAATTATAACTTCAATAATAATTGTTAATTAAAAAATGAAAATATTAAAACAAGTTTGGGACCTATCTCTCAAAATGATTACACCCTCATTTAAGACATTTAAATAAGGAAGATGATTCGCAAATTGCTCTGCTCTCCCCAACTAGAACAGATAACAGTACCGCAACTCTGTTGTGAAACTGCATTTTAAAAGCAAATGCTTTTTAAGAGTTGTAAAGTAACTCTTCTTTTTGCAACCTTTTATATCTATTCAAGAATTACAAGTTTGTTGTAAAATAAATTATGGTGAACTGTCGCAAGCCTTTCCGCGCAACAAATAATAATTCAATTTTAAAATATACCTATTTTAGCAGCGAGGCGCAGTAAAGAATTTTTTATTAGAAATCGGTCACGTACAAAGTAGCGGAAGAAACTTGGAAGCACTGGCCATTATAATGTCCAACTTCGCCATAAATAGACGATGAAATACATTCGTCATTGTCCGCGTTGATACATTTTTTACATGAAACGTCTCAAGGAATAGTAATTGTCGAAATATAGGTCAGGCAGAATGACATTCCATTTGCTGCTAGTAAATAAAAACACACAAATCGACGCACGTTAAATTTTGTCACGTCTTTGACAAGTTATAATTAATAAACTGATACGTGTGAATATTGCAGGCATAAATTATTATGAAACAGTTAATTAAAGCTCTATCTAAAGTAGGTCCCGGATCTGCCTTCCATGTCGATTTGACCGAAAAACGCGAGGCAATTATGATACAACAAATATTCACCTGTTGAAAACAAGTTGTATTATATCACGTTTAATGTGTATGCTGATAAAAATCGACACGACATTTTTAGCCCAGTATTTGGTATACTATCCAAAGTAGACTGTTTAGCAAGGTTTAGGAACGAACCACATTTAGCAAAAGTAATGAGAATTATCTAAAATATAGAATATATTTAAATAATTTCGCATAGGACCTCTTTCTCATATTTTACAGAAATAAATATGGATTAATGAGATGTGATACTTTCAAGTACGAAGATATTAGAAGATCTAACGGTATCTTCTTAGTGGTATGATTTAATTTTATCTGTACCGACAAAATATCCGTTGTAGAATACGTAGATTTAGTATGAATTATTATTATTATTAAAATACTTTCCACGACTAATATGTTCAGTATTTCAAGTTCTTGACCTTTTATCCGTAATTAACAGTGTTGCAGTTAACTAGATCACCTAATTTAAGTTAAATTTTAAATTTATCTTAGGAAGAATCCTAAGACAGTTATAAGCAGTGGGCATATTAAGTTTCGAAATTGTTTTAATAATTTAAATATAATTATAAATACACTTCTTACTTCTTATGTAAATGTATTTTGTACCAGGAATTAAAACTAATTGTTATTGTTGATATATTTCATCGTGTAAGTATATACATATTTTCATATTGTTATTATTATACATTTTATGTATAAATAAAAATATTATAGTAATGTCTTTGTAAACAATTACATCAAAATAATTGTGTTGTAATGGCGCTGTGTTAATATTTCACATAAGAAAAAATACTCGGATGTATTTGATTAATATTTCATTATACAGGGTCTTTATTTACTATTAGACCAAACGTCATCAAAAGAGTACATGATAAAAATTGAGGGGGATAGGTAGTAATATCAAATTTTGTTGAAAAATGCTACATTTCCAATTGAAAATAATTAAACTGCACTACTGGAAAAAATTAAAATAACAAAAATTTTCATGAATTTTTTAGTGATTTCTGAAAGTGAAAAATGGGCGTATTGAGACAAATAAAAAAGCAGTTTGAAGCTTTGTCTCTACTTTCAAGATTTAAAAAAAAAATTTGAGCTACGGTTATCGTCCAATCAAGAGAAATGCCTCCAGAAAAAAACTTTCCAATTTTTTTTTATTTTTAGGACTGTCTATGGCCTCAGGAAGTTTTTTTCAAACTCAATCAATACAGATTTCAGTTTGCTTATTTATTCAGCTTCAATTTGATTTTTTCCCGTGCAGCTTACTGGTTGCCGAGATATGGATAGTTGAATGGAAAATAACACTTTTGTATTTAATCATCCATGTCTCTGCAAACAATTATTGCATAATAAATCTAAGGCAAGTTTTGAAAACTTGAATAAATTCTCTACAAGGACCTATCATGGTTGGTTTTTGAAAAAAAAATTTTTCATCTTTGACATCAATTTGAAAAAAGTGCAAAAAATTACGTTTTAGTTTTTTAGAAAATCTACCGCTAATTTACAAATATTTACGAAAAGACTAATGTTGAGAGAAATTTTGACAGCTCAATGTACCCACAATAACCCTGTAAATTGGCAAGTTTATTCATCAAACTGTTTTTCTGTTCCAAGTGACCGAAGTTTTGAAAAGAATTAAATAAACACGTTTATTGCTCGACCATCGATATCTCGGCACGGGAACCTTTCAAGAATCAAATTGAAGCTGAATAAATAAGCCAACTAACCTCTGTATTGATTGAGTATGGAACTGGAAAATTTTTTTCTCGAGTATTCCTTTTGATTGCTCGATAACCGTAGATCAAAGAACATGTTTAAAGATCTTAAAACTAGAGACTTCAAAATGCCTTTTTGTTTCCAATACGACCATTTTTCACTGAGATATAACCTCTCGAAAATCACTAAAAAATTCATGAAAATTCTTTGTTCCTTTAACTTTTTCCAGTAGTGTATTTCCAAGCACACCCCTTAAATCCGACTATTCGCATATCATTGCAATAGGAAATTGAAATCCATTTTTCTCAGGAACTTGATATTTAAATATTATCCAAATTGTATACTGCTTTACACAGTAGTGTAACATTATTTTTTTTATATAAAAGGACCTTGAAAATGAAGTATGCGGAATAATGTTATTTTTTTGTATTTGCATGAAATGGTACCTAATGATGGAGGTTCGCGGAAACTATTCCCTTAAATTTCCATCATAATATCTACTGCTGGCGTTGGACTGATTAGTAACTGAACATCCTGTACATGTACTCATAGCAAACGTATCTATATAGGTTTATTTTCTGCCTTGTCTGTAGGACCTTATTTGGCAATTATGTCAGTATCAAAGATAATATAAACAAATTGCCATTTAATAGCTATGATTCGTCGTTATCTACAGAACAGTGTTTGATATAGCGCAATCATTGTTCAACGACCTTTCCTTCATTAGATCTCCTTATATTGCCATATGTTCTTTATAAGATCTCGTAAAATACCTTATCCCAAGAATAACAACTCTATCTAGTTGATCAGAATTTGGCATTCAGTAGATAATTATTCCTTAATGTCACTTTTCATTCATTATTACCAGATTTACTTGGTATTAAAGAAAGTATTTGTACTAATTTTCTTATAAACAAACTTATTTACATTTTCAATTACTGCTCATTACCGTTGAGTATTATCGACAAAACAATGAAATACACCCATAAAATGCTTTCACTTCACCCAAACAAATTGATAATACATACATTTTCCTTTTGTGAAAAGAGAAAACAGACTTAATTACTATTGCTCTTATAACCACTGCCGTGAATAAAATAACAACTCTCTATGTATTTTAAAATAAAATAAAATTCACAATCATTAAGAATACGTAGTATACGCATGCGAATATGCGAATAGAAATAAAAAAGTTTATTTCTATTATTTATATTTAGTAAATACAGAGCATTCATAAATTATTAGAAGTCACGTGACCAGTAACTTTGTTTGGGACTGGAATTTTACTTCTTTCACGTAGGACATTAAATCTCGGTAAAATTAAAGCAATAACACCAAGATTAGATTAAAATACAACATTCTGTTTCGCCAGCTGTTGATTCGTATAATTCTTCACGAAATTTTATTCAACCAATCAGCGATCGCATTATCTCGAACGTAGACGTAACAGTTTGTCATTGTTCATTGTAAACGAACCATTAATATTGGTGACGCTACGATTTCGGGCTTTTTAGTTGGCAGTACCAGCTGTGCAATGTTGGTTGCCTAAGCTCGGCGGTGACATGACCTGTAATTATTTATGAAGGTTCTGTATTTTAAGCATCGAAGTTGTGAACTTCCCATAGCACTTTTTCACTGCTTAAATTGAACAAGTAGAAACTAACAATAAAGAATAAACAACCTTACTATGTACCTACATAACAAATACCTATTAGGTGCAAAAATGATGCAAACGCTTAATGCAACAGATGTTGATAAAACAGATGAGAGACGGATTATACTTTCTTTGAGTATATCTTAGAATCAGGAATTCCGAATAATTTTATTTACATAATGGAGAATCCGACACTCTTAAAAAGATCAAATTTCTTCGCTGAACACTACAGCTGAAAATGTTATTCAATTACGTTATTATTAAAAACCCGTTTAAGATCCTGAACAAACATATTGTTAAGGCATAACAAAGAGGCATTGTTTCTTTTTAATGCATTTCATTTTTCATTGTGCCTCATAAACACATTCAAGTTCATAATACAAAAGCTACTATCGTTACCATATATTTACATATTTTTTATTAGCATCATATATGGTCTTTGTACAATGACCAAAATGGATTTCTGGGGTCCCCTGGGGAGCCACATTGAGAATTGTTAATAACAAAGCAAAAATATCGCTGGCATCTGGTCATTTCTAGATGCCATATTTATCAACGTAAACCGGCTTTTAAGAATCTGCTTTAAACTGAGTACTTTTACTCAATGATTCTACTGTTTACACCGCGTAGGCTCAGGATGGAATATAGTAAACCTTATAATGAGGGACAATGATCCAAAACGTATGCAGTAAAGTTAATTAAATAATACGCATTCTACTCAATGTAAACCAACATTTAAAGGTAGACTTTTCATAGGGGCCTACCATATTTGTGGAAACTGAAAGTATCTAATGTGTAAATCGCTTCCTTCGTATGTGTGACATGATGACTTATTTTCTGAATTGAAATGTTTGCACATATTATTACAAACTACCTATATTGTGCGTTTTAACATGTAAGAGCAGCTAGTACTTGAACATAATCTGTACTTGAAGTGTTGAAGTTACAATATTATTTTAGTTTTTTTTCAATAACTTGGATTGAAGAACAGATTTTGGAAAGTGTTTTTGACAAGCACCAGACGTTAAGTTTGCAAATCGGAATTCTAAAGATATAGTTAATAGAGTTAGAAGAGAACAGCTACTGCACCCATACCTGTTTTTCTGTTCCAAGTAACCGAAGTTTTGAAAAGAATTAAATAAACACGTTTATTGCTNTTTCAATAACTTGGATTGAAGAACAGATTTTGGAAAGTGTTTTTGACAAGCACCAGACGTTAAGTTTGCAAATCGGAATTCTAAAGATATAGTTAATAGAGTTAGAAGAGAACAGCTACTGCACCCATACCACATACAGCCTGTATAAGACATTTTACCTGTGGATACTAATCCACGACTACGCTTTTGTCAGTTCATCAACACCCGGAGAATACACAAAAATGTTATTTACCGAGTGCTGTTTTACAAGTGACATAATAAACGTTCGTAATTAACATGTTTATGCTGACGAAAACCTGCATGTAACAAAGGTTAAGTACTATAAGCATATATAGGTGTGGGCAGAAATAATTGACAATTTTATCCCGCTCGTTTAAATGGTTAAAATTATCTGAAACGCATCCAAGATACTTTACCAGATTTATTGGACATCTTTCTTTAACCATTCGCCGCAACATGTGGTTTATGAACGACAGAGTACAATCAAATTTTATTTTAAAAGTCCCTAACCGTTTGAATAAGCATTTTCCAAATAGATGGATTAGGAGAGAAAATGAAGCTCCTATGGGTCGGCCACCACGCTCAATGGATCTAACACCGTTAAATTATTTTTTATGGGGACCTTTAAAATCCATAGTATACTTTACATCTGTAAACACCGAGGAAAAGTTGTAGGGACGAATACAACATGCTGCTCCTATTTTATATGCAGTTATCATGTGAAGTGTTCAGTTTAACTTTCTTCGACGAATTAACCTTTGTGTCCATGAAATTGGGGGTCATTTTGAACATTTGCTTTAAATAAATTGAATTAACTTACTCAATTTTCATTTTCTTCTCATTTTTTATATTTTTAATTGATTTTTAAATTTTTTATTATTGGTTCGTGTTCCACAATTTTAGAACTAAATTGGACCAGGCCAAGGCCTGAATAAAGTGAAAAGGAAAGCGGTTTTATCAAATGAAACCTTTAAATCTAGATATCCAAAAAACGATTGTTCAAAACGAAATTTACCAATGTTACCTTTTTTTAGACAAAACGTTGGAGAATAAGGATTTTCAACTAAAAATCAATGCACCATTCCACAAAACAGGTATGACAGTTTAAATTCATGTAAAGTACTGTAGGGTAAGTAGGCGATGCCCTCTAATAACATCGGCCAACAAAAAAAAAAGTTATGTGTTTCCCGTAAATCGCTGAATACCTTCAGAAAATCGCTAAAAATCTTCAGTAAAATGGAGAAATTTAGGATGTGACGAGATCTTGGCATGCGATACATGTTTTTCGACGTAATTTTCCATCCTGAATCCGATTCCGATGTCAGAATTACTCCATAACCGTCTAATCTTCAAAAAATCGCTGAAGATCTTCAGAAAAAAGGTGAATTTTGAGAAGTGACGAGATATTGACATGCCGCATATGGTTTCCTGTGTATTTTTCTCCTGAACACGAATCCATAGTCTGTTTTGTTCCATCACCCTTCAATTTTCCGTAAATCGCTGAATACCTTCAGAAAATCGCTAAAAATCTTCAGTAAAATGGAGAAATTTAGGAAGTGACGAGATCTTAACACGTGACACATGTTTTTCGACGTAATTTTACCTCCTGGATCCGAATCGGTTGCCAGAATTACTCCATAACCCTTTAATCTTAAAAAATCGCTGAAGATCTTCAGAAAAAGGGTGAAATTTGAGATCGAAAAACATGTGTCACATGCCGCATGTAAAGTTCACATAACTTTTTTTTGTTGGCCGGTGTAATTTACAGGAAATTCGACACCATACTTCAATTTGTCATGTTAGGAAACTCCCATATATAAAGTTGTATGTATTTACTACAACTAATAACGAAGTTGTTGAAGACAAACTAAAATAAAAGTGTAACATTCAATACCCTATATTTCGAAAACTATCAAATTTCGGAATAAGGTAACTTCGATTAGTTCATATTTTGACCACACGAATATGCGGTAGAATTTTCAAGGCCTTTTAGGGACACCCTGAGTGTTGCTCAAGAGCACTAAAAAGTGATTTGCATGATCTGGAAATCGAAATCAAAATTACAGGTTTGTGTGTCAGGTCCGCAAAAAGAATTCGGCAGAGAAGCAGATATGTCGCTTGGCGTTCCGAATTTGCATAAACGTTTTTATTCCGACACTTTCCGTACAGGCGGCGACACACACACACAAAAAAAGAGTTGACACACGCTGAACGGGCTATAGATTCCACTGCCGGAGGGCCGTGTGCCACAAACCCCGGTTTGTTTTGGTCTAATACTAAAACTGGAAATGTTACATTAGGAAGTGGGTCATCAGGAAATACCGTAACGCATGTCAGACAGTTTATTAGGTTTTGTGTGAGTAGGCCGCGCCTAGCGTTTTGAGCGGAACAATGATTTCCTACATCGCAATGCAATCTCCTTACAAGAATATCGCCCCGGTTTATTTAGGTGGTCATAAAAAGTGCAAGTTTTTGTCGAACCGATTAAAGTCGGCTGAAATGAAAATGAATCGATTAGTCATTCAGTGGGTTAATGTTATTCATCAGCATAGGGGCAGAAGCTAGCCCACAAGAAAGGACCATGCTGTAGTCAGAGACGAGAGAAATTTTTGGCTCTCAAATAGGGTGAATGCACTAGTAAGTGAACACCCAGCAATGAATGGACATATTTCATAAATATGAATCAGAATTACAGGTTCCTTTTGACTATTAATACTGCCACATTTGTTATTTATTTCCCGCCATATTTACATTTTTTAGTGCATGTTCCTAATAGTAAATGTTTTGAGAACTAAAAATAGTTTTTATCCACGAACCGCATTAGAGGAAAGTTCACGAACGAAAAAAGTATTTCCAGTTTAAATACTTAAGCTGTTTTTGAGGCTATATTGCGAAATCCTATCTTTGTATTCGAGAATGAAAGTTCTTTTTGGTGCTATAGCGAGCAAGAGAATGCAAGAGAATTTCGCAATCGAGTATCAAACAACATTTTTTCGAAAACTGTATCCTACGGTTCAAAAATTATTTAAAATGTGAAGAGAAAATTTTGACATTTACAATTAATTTACTTGACATGTATGTCACCTACAACTTACTACATATATTTTAATACCAAATATTCTTTGGCGCGTCAGTATCTGCTCCTAAATATGGTACTCAATAAATTAGTAATAATTACCCAGTGCCTCAATCAAGACAGTATTGCAGTGAGCGGCTTATAGTCCTTCCGAAGTCAGTTGAACATGTAAAAAAACGCCTGGTAATAAAATTTAATGAGTTTCGTAGGCGTCCCTAAAAAAGTTTTCTGGTGAAGGTAAAAAATTAGAATAAGTTGTATATAATGTGCAGAAAATTTCTATTATATGTTCATTTGGCCAATAACATATTTTAATTATTTATGTCCTCAAACAATTTTATTATATTGATGGTAAATTTTATTTTGTTCCGTTTCAAAAGGTCTCCAAAATGTCATGTTGTAATAATATTATTTATCCCTTTCGCAATTGTAATATCAATGATTAATAGAAGGTGCCTAAATAAATTAAAATTACCTGAATCACACCAAATTCCGCATTGCTGCACTGCACTGCTGGGCAATTTGTCGACCACTTATCAACGGTTGAGATTTATTGCCCAGTAGCCCAATGCAACTGTACTTGTATTTCGTTTGCCCGCGCTCGCATTCTTCAACTGGGCGTATACATTTCTACCACCTCCACGTTTAGTTCGACCAGTCCTGTATGTGGGTATGGCTAAATAAATATGGGAACAAGTTTTTCAAATATTTCAATGCCAAGTTGGTACAACATACTGTCATCCTCTTGGTTCTTCAATAATTGATATCGGAAAAATATTACCATCTTCAAGTGGAGTCAATTTCACAATTGTACAATTACGACTTTAAATTTAAAAGTTAAAAGAAATGACTTTTGTAGGTGAAAGATTTTTACATTTTGGAGACAAAAACCTGTTGTTTTGACACTTAAGGGCCCCATATTCTTTAAATAGTGTTTTCCGCNATATGGTGAAGGAATGCGTTTGTAAAGTAATCAATTTTGAGAGAAACTACGAAACTGAAAATAAAAATCCAAAAATTAAATTTTGAAAACGAATCTTACCTTAGTCCTGTTGAGAGGCACGGAAAAATCCCAATCCGGAGCCACAAACAGATATCCGCTCCGGGCTATAGAACGGCTAGCCTGAAACAAATGAAGCGTCAAAAATATTTATTATTTACTAAAATTTGGAGAGGGAGAGTAAGAAAATAGATAAAATTACATATCGTTTTCTTAACATGTAATAAAAGTCCATACCTAAAGAGTGATTGAAGTTTTAGTCCACAATTAGTCATGAAATCTTTTGAATTTTCTATTTTAAATAGCGATTTAAAAGCTAGTAAGTATATGCATTTTATTATATAAGATAATTAAAAAATAAATGGAAATTTGCTACACGAACTAATAATGCCTGATAGGGACCTACAACCCTAGATGGGAGTGAGAAATTGAAATAAGTTTTTCCTGGATGATTTTTAAACACTTAACGACTTGCAAAAAAAAACGAAAATTCAGAAATTTTTTTAGGTAAGTAGGTACCTATTAGACCAAAAAATATCTTTTTATTGAGTCAAATATGGATATTCAGTTTTTGATATTATACATAAAGTACCCCACGACTGTGCCCTGAAGAGGAAAATTTTTTTAATTTGTGAAATCGGAAAATGTAATTAATTCTTTGTTTTGCTTGTCACTAAACTCATAAAATGATCTTCATTTTATAAATAAGGCGTTCATTATTTTGGAAAATTTATATACGGTGTACCTCAATCTTATAAAATATTGAAAAGTGTTACTAATTGTAAGAATAGTAACTCAAAAAAAGTTGTAAATATAAAGGTATTTTTTACAAAACAATTGACAATCTGTTTCGTAAAAAATACCTTATCATACAGGATGTTCTAAAAGTCCGTCAGGAAACTCCGAGAGGTGATTCTACGGATTAAAGTATTAGCAGTATGTAATGAATTTTTTTCGAATTGTCAATTGTTTGCAATTTAGAGCTTGTCAAAGTTCAATTTTCTTATTTTTCTAATTAAATAACTTATTTTATTCACGTTCTATTAGTCTCTCATTTGGCTCACCCACTAAGTAGATGAAGCTCTATACTCTATAGTAGTCTATAGTACCAGTCAGAGCAAAGTTTCATTATGCACCGCTAGAGGGCACTTTACCTAGAACTCAAAATTTGTTTTGTTCATAACTTTTTTCTTTTGCTAGACATCACAGAAATTTAAACATTATTGAAAAGAGAAACAATATCAGAAAAAAATATATACTCTTTGTTCAAGCCGATAAATGTAACCGTTTATCAAGAAATCGCTATTAATGTGTTATTAAACATCAAATTTTTTATAGTTCTGTCTGAAATCAATCAAGTTGCCATGCAATAAATAGCATTAGTAATTTTGGTGTTATTATACGAATTGTAATAAAAATTGATTAAAGCAGGTATGTTTGATTTTTCACCATAATTTTTTTTCGGCTCTGTAATAACGTTGTAGAAAAATAAGCTGAGGATAATGGATTTACTAATAGTATTTTATTTACTAGCGAAGCTGGTTTTACAAGAGATAGTATTACAATATGGCAACTTAATTAATTGCAAAAAGAATTATCAAAAATTTGATGTTTAATAACACTTTAATAGCGATTAATAGCGATTTCCTGTTATTTTAATAGAAAAATAAAAAAATGAACTTTGACAAGCTATAATTTGCAAACAATTGACAATTCGAAAAAAAATTTTCATTATACTGTCACTATTTTAATCCGTAGAATCACCTCCCAGAGTTTCCTGACTGACTTTAAGAACGTCCTGTATATTACTTTAGGTAGCTTGGATGCACTTATGATAATGATAACTAATAAAAATTTTCAGAAATCTGAAATTTTGAAGAATTTTTCTATACCGTTATTGGATTATGGAATTAGAATTATTTTAAACTGTGGGGACACACGTTCCCTGGTACGCCTCTGCGTTCATAGAAAATATTTACAATAAGAAATTGTATTGAAGCAGATTTGCCTGTCTCAGGAGCACTTGTCGTGCCATAAATCTTAAAGAATAACGACCCTTCTGGGTAGCTGACCGTACCCTTAAGCAGGCAATCTGGGCCATTCCCTAGTTGACCGGCACAGCAAGTGTTTGTAACCCAGTACCTTTATCATTTTCAATTTTTGTGTGTCAATCAGTTAATTAATAAAGAATTAGTCTAACTGGCGTGATAATTATTTTGGTGGACAACTTATACACCACAAAACTATAAAATCCTATTTGGTATAGGTAACATAAGAAATTGTATTGTTTTCTTGATATTTTTACAGTGTGTTAGAATTATGAGAAACATCCAGAATTCTAAGGTAACTTTAAGATCTCAGAGTTCAGCGTAATTCAACAGTTAATCCATTATTCAATAATAGGAAAATGCAAGAATATTTATAACCTTCCAGAATTTAATCTAAGTTCAATAGATTTTAGTTAATCATTTATTTAGTTTCTGGGTTACTTACTGGAATCATGAATGTGTACAAACCATGTAACTGATATGAAATGAGGTAATTTTTTTTTTGCAAAACATCTGCAACTTCACTTTTACGACCTTCTTAGATTTACTAGCAATATTTCTTAGGGATATTCTTCAATAAAGTCAAGAAAGTAAATTTTTAATGGTTTGTTTCTCATTTCTCATTTCCAAATAGTAGTTTGCAAGTTTTTATGTAACACTTTTATTGGTAACCATCTTAAAATCCATCCAGTGAGAACTATTAAAGTCATTATAAACATAAACAAATCCAAAAATAAATTTAACAGACTAGGCAACAGCACATTTTTACCATATACTGAAATCTGGGTCAATATAACTTAGCAACGTGCGAGACATGTAGATCTAATAATAATTCTAAAAAGTCAGCGAAACGTAGGGAGATTTGTCGACGGATAACTTCTTTGAGATACCGGCATGGCAACATCTGCAGAAGTCATGCCTGGATATAGAATATATCAAAATATTTTCTGAATGTACGATATTATACATCGGATAAAGTTACAGCTAAACAAACTCGCCAGTAATGTTGGCTGGTACTGCAGGTGCTATATTTGGAAAATGTCATGATCTATTTGATAACGTGTCATGGCCGATGTTTTAAAAACGTTATCTTCAAGAACGTAATGCAGATAGTACCCTATACTTTTGTGGAAATAAGAAGTGTTTCTAATTATAACTATAATATTAGGGTTCAAGGTTACGTCGATGCCGAGTTCTAAAAGACTGCCACTGAAAGTGATATGTTGATAGTTCTGTCCTGTCATAACACTAATAAATTTAAGGGTATCGGCACACGCGGCTGAGTACACAGTGTGTCGAAACGGGAATAAGGGCATTAACTTTTCGGACCCCACCGTGATAACATGTAATATACTTTTTTTTATTAACTTTTGATTTTTAAAAGTTGTTTTTATTCTTATTTCCATTTTTTTAACGGGTTCCATTTTCCTTCGTTTCTTTGCTTTTCTTCATTTTTTCATATGTACATTTCAGAAAATGTCGGTTGTTTTGTTTCAGATGTGTTTTATTACACAAAGAGTAATTTGAATTTCAGATTAGTCATGTGTATTTAAGAAATTTTCAGAATTTCAGTCGTCGTTATATTTCAGATATACCTAGTCATACACATTTCAGTTAAGTAGCAAATGCATTTCAACATGCGGCAAAAGCATTTCTAAAAAATATTCTAAATGAGTTATAATTCTTTATGATATATATACAACGCATTGCTCAATTCGACCGCCCAACTTCTACAAATAGACCAGGACGGATCTGTCGAAATATCCCACTCCTTGGATGTAAGAGGGGGTAAGCTAATTTTTGCTGGAATATATTCAGTACAACTCACATAATAAAAGTGTAGATCCCTAGATCTGGGCGAGGTCCGAAACATTTTCAAAATTGCAAAAATATTTAAAAAAATTTTAAAAATACCTATTTTATCTGAGTTTTTTACTTATATCTTGGAATCTATGCATTTTGGAAGAAAATTGGGGTTTTAGGATTGAACTTTGCATAATATACTGAATGTTAAAAATGTTTAAATTTATTACCGATGTTGCAAAATAGCAATAATTGATGAAAAAAGGCAAAATAATCAAGTTTTTTAATGCTCCGAGGGCATTCTAATTTTTTTAAAAAAAAAACTTTATAGTATAATAAAACAACATACCAAATTTCATTAAAATCGGTTCTATAATTTTCGCAAAATAATTTTTTGAAAAGAAATTTCCGATTTTTCAAAATTTTGCACAACTTCAAATAAAGCATCTAGAGATACTTAAAAATATTTTCCCATAGAAAAGACCGCTCAATCTTTCAAATGGTTTTTGAAAAATTGAAATCGGCCACAGTAAATTTTTAAAGTTAACGCTTTTTTTTATTTTTAAACAATTAGATTACATTTATCAATTTGCAATTCAGTTTTTTTCAAAAATTATAATTTTAAAGTTCTCAGAATGACGCTTTTTTAAAAAAAGTTAAATTCCTTATATTGGTTTTCGAGATATAAGCGGTCAAAGTTTATTGGCATTTACCGTTAATTTAAAAACAATTTAGCAATAATCTTTGATCCAGTGGCTTTGTTTTTCCGAGTTCTAAGCTGGAAAAAATTTTCATATCCATAAGTTATCGGCAACATAGATAAATCATCGGAAAAGCTGTCGCACGCACTCGCGGAAAGTCACTCAAATCACGAAAAGTGGGGGAGGGGACTTTCGCTCCGAGACTGAATTCGGAGGTTCAAAAAATGAAGGTATAAAAAATTTGCATTATCTCGGCTTCTAATGGGCCAATTTCGATCTTTTTTTTAATCCGATGTCCCGCGAGCCAAGGAATTCGAATATCGTAATGCCAACTGTCTAATTTGCACATATTTTGTTATAAACAAAGTTTATTATTTATGCATTTAAAAANACGAATAAACAGGTGCAAAAAACGATCAAACCATCAAGGTTTTAGGTACTGAAATCTACGAAAATACTAACTTTTTTATATATAACTCCACATGTAAATATTCTTATAACATTTACTTGCTTAGTCCTACATATAAAATTATTTACTTTTATTTATAGTACGTGAAAATAATTCTTAAAATCTGGGGTTAGGATAACAGAAAACGCATGTTTTACAAACGCTTTTTTTAGTTATTATTTTATTTGGGTTAATTTAAATGGTAACAATGAATAAACAAAACATCAAAGATTTTATTTTTGTGCTTACTTTAGTTCTACACGTTTTACTTTTCAAGATTTCAGTACCTAAAAATGCCAGAAATTTCACCATTTCTCGGCCAGGGATATGGCCACCTTAACCAATATCATGAAAAAGTCTTCTCTTGACCGATGACGAAAAAAGTGATGTTGCTTTGTTATTATTTTGTCTCATCTTGGAAGGGATGCCTATTTCAATACCCTCCAAGGAGCAGAAATTGTTGAGAGTGAAGTTGCACATGCATTAGTAGGAAATTAGTTTAAAATTCGATTATTATACCTTTTTTAGTTTTCAAATTACAGCCGCTATTCCATATATATTTTTTGGAAACATTGAGAGGCTGCATCTCCTAAGGGGTGAACATTTTACCAAGGTCATTTTCATGCAAAACGTGTTCTTTTTTTCTGTAGATTCACCGGTGGCATTTGTGCTACTTCTTTAGGAAACACCCTGTATATTATTCGATTAAATGTCAATTTATATTGAATTAAAAGAGAGTCAAATTTACCCCCATCACACTAAAAAACCATAATCCAATATTGTTCTGTAAAGATTAAACATCTTTTCCAAACGTGACGTAGGTAATTAAAATGCAGATATCTTTTCTTATAAAAGCAATTGACCGTAGCACAAGTTAAATTTAATCCTTTTAACATTCTCACTTATTTTCTGACACGAAATCGTTCATATTGCATTTTTGCAGAAGACGGCACCCGAAATTCTTTTATATCAGTAAGTCGCTGATTGCGTTTTTTTTTTCTTTTTGAGACCTACATAGAGTTTGCAGCCCTAGACCCCCCCAAAGCGAAAATCCTAGCTACGCTCATGGTGCCATTTGCCAGGTATCACAAAAAAATAACTTTCATTTAATCAGAATCCCTATCACACATCTACATTAATGTGTCAAATAATACAATATTTCCACTATGATAAAAACATCGTAAACTTGTCAATAAGCCTTTTTTGTCCAATAAAGTCCACATGGGACGTTATAAATTAGCAATGTGCAATTCGAATGAACTTAAAAACATGTTTAAACTACTCATGCAAACTTTAGGTAGATTTATTAATCTACTAAAATAATAAAACATCATAAAGAACGTTAGATTAAAAAAAGTAAAAAATCTATCACTTTACTTCATGCAATTCTATACCTCATATTCATATTCAAACAAAAAATGTGTTGCAACAGTAATTTACAACTATTTAACAATGAATGACAACATAACGACTTTACAACAACTTGTAGCAACATATTTGATAATACTACATATTTATGTTTGTCTGCATTCAACAAGAACCGTGACAGAATAAGAATAAAATGCCGATTAACAGATAAATGTCACACCAAATTAATTACTTCTCTTTTAAGAATTTTTCCTGTTTGATTCTATTCAGAGAGGGCAAGTAAGTATGTTTATTTATTAAGTTAATTCAAATTTTCCCTAATAAAAAAATATTTAAAATCCTATGTTCCTACCAATGTTCTTTGATACTTCATTTGGTAGAATTTTTTTAGGATTTCTTTAATTTATTTGACAAAGCTTTTAATACGAGGCTTAATACTTCAATAGAGCAGGAAATTTTAATGTTTAGGTGTTTACAAGAATAAGTGTATACTCTACAGATTTATACAAGGCAACACCCTGTAAAACCAACTAAGTATCAATCACCATCAGAAATACTTCAGTAATTAAGAATGAAACAGTTCAACACTGTACAGGTATTTCAAAAATTAATAGCTTGAGGCTCTTTGTGTCGGTAAAATTTGATATTAACGGATTATCAAACACATACGAGGCCTATTTAGAAAATAACCGAACTTTATTTTTTAAACTTTATTATCAATTTTATACATTATTGGTCCTTAACTCCTTAGATGTACCTACTCCCCTCCCCTATTCACACACTTTCCCCAGCGATGTTTTCCATTTCCAAACAGTCCTGGATAACTTCATTTAAAATGGCCTTTAGTCTGTGATGAATTTGCTTTGATGTCATCAATAGTCTGAAAACGGCGTCATTTGAGAATTGATTTTAATGTAGGAAATAAAAAAAAATCGCAAGGTGTCAGATCTGGAGAGTAAGGAGGGTGTGAGAGGAGAGTAATATTATTTTTGGTACAAATTTGATGAATTAACAAACCTGGGTGTGCGGGCGCATTGTCATGGTGCAAGAACCATCAGTTATTGCGCCACAGCTCTAATCCTTTTTGCGGATTTTTTCGGAAATAAAACAGTGCGCATCACTTTGATATTGGATTAAGACTGATGTGCTTTCTTGGGGCGCAGAGATCCTTTGCCAATGCATTGTGATGATTGAACTTTTGTCTCAATGTCGTAGCCGTCTCCCGTTATGATCCTTTGAATGAATGTTCCATCGTCATTAGATTATTCAAGGATGGCCGACAAACGTCTATACGATTTTCTTTCTGTTAGTCGGTCATCAAACGAGGAGCAAATTTTGCTGCAACAGATGTGTGCTCAATTTTTCAGTCAAAATTTCATGGTATGACCCTATTGAGATGCTAATATCTTCTGCAATTTCTCTGGCAGTCAATCGGCGATTTGTATGCACCAAATCTTTGACTTTTTCAACGTGGGAGTCATCAATTGAAGTCGAAGGCATTCCTGGTCGAGGATCATCTTCAATTGGCTGACGATCAATTTTTAAATCATGAAAACCAGAGCATCATCTCCGTAAGCTTGAAAAATAGCACATTTCAAAAATCGCCACTAACACTTAAACACGTTGCACTCAAATAACAATATCACGAAAATTAAATGAGATATCAACTATCCAAGAACGTGTGGTTACAGAGGAGATTATGTGTGCTGCCAACTGCACATCGCTAAATATCTCCATTCGCGCGTAATTCAAAAAGTTCGGTTATTTTTTCTGAACAGACCTCGTATATGATTTATAAAAATAATTATATGAGCAAAATTTACTTAATAAGTAACTTCACAGAAAAAATGGTACCTATCACCACGACTATCACGTATACTCATAAACATAAACCAATCTTAAATTAATCCATATTCGAGGTTACATTTCATACATTAGATTATTTATTAAATAGGAGACAGATTGTCAAAAATTAATATTAAAATATCAAAAGCTCTACGAAACTCATGACTACTACTTCCAAATTACTCACATTAACATAATCTACTTAACATACTTATAGATTCATAAAAGACATTAACGATTAATTAGTAAATAAATATTGAATCAGACACCTGAAGAACCACATTTCCTTTTTTTTTTAAAGATAATTGGTGTCGCCTCTAAAGAAGTTTTAATTTCATCCAAAATAAAAACATCTTAAAATACAATCCTCAAATTATGTTACGACCTTCTTTTAGGAAGTTCTTGAAAACAAAGTAATAAAACCGTTTCTTTAATACCACTCACCGAAGTCGACTTGTCATATACTCATATGTATTTTAATTTTTATTTACTTTTAACGTTTCGCATTCAGATTTATTAAATTTGAACCTATGCACTCTGGTTTATTTATAATGAACTGAAATCGGCGACCCAAATATTTATTTGAAAACAAAGAAAAACAAAGGTAATTACAACGATGCCAGCAAAAATTTATCTCCATATATACAGTTACCATGACATTAATTATGACAAAAGTGTCTCTATATGGAACAAGGATTATCTCAGCCATGGCAAGTTGAACTTGTTTCTACACTAATTTGGATCTAATAGGAGTGGCCCTAAGATGTTATTAAAAAGCTTAGGAATGCACACATACAGTAAATATTGCCATACTTGATGATGATGAGCGTATCACACAATTTTTAAAGTATGCTTGAAAAAATTTTGTTACGTGCCCATCCCGCTATCAGGGCTAACGTAAATTCAAGCTGTAATATGACTGAAAAATATACATCTTCAACTGTTCTTGAGTAGTTGACGAATAATATGAAAGTATTTCATTCCACTTTTGAAATCATAGAGATTTAGGAATCGTTACAGAAGAAAACATTACACCTATTTTTATCTTTATTTAAATCCATTTTCAGAGATTATCGAGATGTTACACAAGCCAAAACGCGTTATACAATATTGGCTAATTTTCGGCATTAAGAAGGTCATGTATGCAAAACTTTGTCACCAAAGCAGCAATTTTACAAAACTTAGCCGACGCTGTCACTTAGAAAAAATTAGAAAGCATATTGAATAAGAATACTTGCAAACATTTCTGGCCATCTGGTAAGAATCTTTTGGGGACAAGAGGAAGGGAAAAATCGATATTTGGTCGTCACGGGCTCTTTAGGTATCTACCCGCGAAAATAGGATAGAATAGAAGTGGGAATTCCAAAACACCGCTATATTTTGTCATGCTGTTTTAAGGAAATTAACGCCAAAATTAACAGAGAAAGATTTTCGAAGTTTTTCTTTCTTGGAACAAGAGATTTAGGTCAACGAAGGCTTCTCTCATTCAAAGGCGTACGGTGAAGAAAGGTGTAAAATTACGACTGTAAATTCAGTTTTGTTACATAATTATCAATATGAAATAGTAAAATCAATCGTACAACGTTCCCGATACTCAGGAGATGGGGAGTGGTCGATCGAACTGACAAGATAACAAGTATTTAAGACATAAAGAAGGGGACACCCTCTTTGGATTTAAAGGTTTGAATTGGAAAAATGAAAACAACACTTCCGAACCCAAAAAGTGTCGAAATCCAGTGAGATCCCTGAGAAGCAGTTCTTCTTGGGTTTCCACACAGTGCGATTTATTTAACTTTAGTCTCGGGTTAATTTTTTAATGGGTAATATTTTGTTTCCAAATTCTGCCATGTATCCGCGATTCCCTGAAACTGTGTGTGTTTTAGTTGTTTCTTTGGTTCACTTTTCTACATTGTTATTAAAAAACTTTCATTAAAAGCTCCTAGCGTAACACCTTGTACGACCAATCCATGGATTAAACGCTACATTCCCACGTAAATGATAATAATCGAAGAGTTCCTTTTCGCAAATTGATGTTGTTACACTACTGTCCGTAACAATGGATAACGAAATAATCCCTCAGGTTACACTGTAAATAAATCGGTAAGAGTGAAAGCAATAAAGGTACGGAGTGAATCTATTGAGTGAAATTATTGAGTACATTTTCACTTAATATTGAGCGCTTTGATAACTTCACTCATTTGTGATAATATTTTAACTAAAACTAAGTACCTTCATTCAAATATAGGTAGCCGTTAAATAAATTCTGCAAATAAACTCGTATTTTGTGCACTGTAGCTAAATCGGAGTAAATGTCCTCATTATTGAGTGACCCCACCCCATTCTATGGTTGTCGTGCGTTATCTTTGTCTATTCCCATCGTCCCCATCAGGTCATCTCGTGGTGTGGTGTATGACGTGAAGTGCTGGACAAGTGTCCGTTATTTCGATTATTTTGGTGATTTGACTCTAAAAAAAAAAAGAAAAACCTAAACACTTTTTGCCTGGTTAAATTGTTACCTTTACTTCCTTGCGTATCTATAAGGTACAATATAAGTTATGGCAATCTATTCGTCCGATCAGTTAACCAATTCCTTTCATCTAGATCTAAAATATTGTCTCTAAAACAGATCTGTGGCTGTTTAGTTGTTTATGACTTTAAACAATATTTAAATTAAAATTTAAAGAGAATATAAGTGGTGCAAAACCACTTCGGATATTAATGAAATAAGTAGCGGCGGTGGTATTTCATAACATAAAGCCACATTTATCAAATTACTTTGTAGTCCACTGCATATCAATGAAATTATTGAGTATAGTTCTGATATTAACCTTTACTTAGAAATAACAACTACGTACCGACAGTTAGCGTAGCATTTAATAACAAAAGCAAAACAGTTTTTGGTTTTTCAATCTCGCTTCTGCTTATTAAATAAGCCATACGATATCTGCTCTACAAGGATTATGCACGCTAGAGCTCATATAACCAGCCAATCGTAAAACTTTGAATTACATATAATTTTGACGCATGACTTCTTCGTCTGAATGTGCAACGTTTTAAAAATAGTTGAAATAAAACCAAAACACAAGCCAACACCACTCGTTTGTTATTGTGTTACGTACGGTTTAACCACAAAATGATTATCTTTTTGCGTAGTCTATGTCTATATTGTGCCGAAAGTTATTAGCAGAAATCCCCATATTATCTAAGGAAATTGTAAACAACTCCGATTGTTCGAAGATCGAATATCTAGTATGTATCCAGAAAAAAAACGATTATTGAAATCCGACCAGCGTGATAATTGATTTACCTACTTTTACAAGATGTAAAAAATTTAAAAAAACGACTTAACCATTCAATTAATAAAAATCGGTAAATATATATTTTGCATGTTCTTTTAAGATCTCGTGTACAGGATGAATAAGTGATTTGCAAGATGAAAGTGGACTGAGATTAAGTGAAACTTGAACAACCTTTTTTAAATCGATTAAACTAAAATTGAAACCCGAATAAAGTTCATAATACAAAAATTGTTAATTACATAGAGAAAATATCATTGTACAGCAGGTATACTTTCTTATTCAGGAAAGATATAAATTTAGTCTTGTTAATGGCACCAACATATGGCTCTCAATGGGGTTGTCCTGCTAGTCTGACTTTGGTTTATTATAAAGTGTGTATATATTCAAAATCCGTAGCTGCTTTTCATTTTTAATTTTAATTTTTTTAGTAAATAAAATACCGATATTTTTAATAATTAGTCATCGCAATTTACTTTTATAATAAAATTTGGTTTAAGTATCTGTAAAAAATTAAAATAATTTTTTTTAATTCGAAAATAAAATAGAATAAAAAAAGATCCCACTCTAGAACCTGTCACATAAATTTGCATATTGAAAGACGATTCTTTTACAATTTTTTCAAGAAGATAATTGTTCAAAAGGCACTTTTGTGGTTTAAAAATCACAAAAAAGACTCGATAAACTAAAAATGTATTGTTTTTATATTTATCTATAAAACTACATCTCAAAGCGAACGAAATGGAAAAACAAAGTTTATGATATCTTTAGATTTTGTCAAGTTACAAGTAATTGAAAAATTTTTACCCCAAATATTCAAATACATAACTTGAGTTTCCGAAAACATGCGGAACAGTTTAACGTCAGAAGAATGCATGATTAGCGATATATTGGAAATAACAGGAAATTGAAAAACTTCTCGAGAAGAGTGTAAACTCAGAGCAAAAAAAATTGAAAAACTAATAATTTGGCCGTTGATGAAACAGTTTTTTATTGATTCTATAATTCTATAAGGTACGAAACAATAATATTTTCACCTCTACTCAAAGAAAAAGCATTAAAAGCAGCATAATGTTTACAGTTAACCGACTTCAATGTCTTCATTGGGTGGTTAGAAAAATGTGAATGGCACAAAATTTTCTTTAAATCTGTATATCGTGAATCTGCTTACTTAAACTATCAAAATGTTGGCCGAAATGCTAAGTTACAGTCAATATTGACGAGCCACTCCCCAAAAGATATATTTTATGCCGATAAAACGTGCCTTTCTTCCATGCATTACTTACAAAAACATTTGCATTAACACATTAACAAATGAGGAGAGCAGGAGAAAAATCTGCAATGGAAAGCTCAAGTATGGAAAGGAATGTGTGTGGATAAATTGCCAAGAGATTGAGTCTCCAATAAAAAAAGCATGGATGACTTTGGATATTATGTCAATATGAAAAAACTTGGACTGCAAGAGCAAAAGAGAAATGTAGTCTATTTCTCGATAAAGCAACTTCTCAATATTTAATTAGAAAACGTAAGACTGATTTTTCTTCCTCCAAATACTACCTCGCGTTGCCAACCTCTGGACACAGATATCATTCAAACATTAAAAACATTTATTTATAGTAGTTTGTTTGTTAACAGAAAATGGGCACTAAAAATTATAGTCTGTAATGACAAAAAACTATTTCTTAAAATGTTTTAAGAACTTACTCAGTAATTGATGTTGATGATTTAATACCTAACTGAAAATCTAATTGTCTCTTATTACTGATTGTATTGATGAAATCAGTGATCAAATCAAAACTAAGACTGAAATAGAGGAACTTCTAACTACTATTTCAAGTAATTCAAGAGCCAATAGAAGAATGAAGAATATTTTTCAAGCTCTACTTGAATGCGAATCAGAAATATTTAACAATAAAATGAGCAAAACAAACGGCAATTAAAAATTAATTTTAATTAAGCAGTTAATCTTTAGTAGACAAGTGTACGTATTTTCAGATATGTCCTAATTTTGATAGGAAGTAACAGTATGTGCTGCGTTACTTTGTCACCTAGATGAGATGGACTATTTTCCTTTGAGAGAACTACTAAAAGACGTTTGTAGGAAATATTTTGTATATAACCTGTGAAGAAAGGTGATTTTGACAATTTACTACAAAAACTAGAAATACATGAAAAATCTGTTTTGACCAGATAATTTGTCACAAATAAATGGTCAACGTTCACGAAAACAGCAAATTTCTATCATCAATAATAATCGAGAAACTAGCGTGTTACAGAAAATGCAAATTGTACAGTGCACGACAGTATAATCCTTTCTTCGTTTCCAATATTGAATTCCTGGCTGTAACAGGTTAACTATTGAGATAATTGTTCTTTTAAAATAACATCGTTAGTTAACACTAAGAACAACAAAAAATTATAATAGCCAGACACCACTTGAGATAAATATCTCAGTCACGAAAGCAATACAACAAAATACTTTTAAGAACTATCAAGGTTATAAAAATGTGGAACAATAACAAGTGCATCGATTTGTTATATGCTTTGTACTTTTTTAACATGTGTAATATGAATGTTAACAAATTCACAATAGTCCAGGCGGTATATGTTTTAAAAAGGGTATACTTGGGTAAAACGCATATGATCGGAGATTTTTGCTTTAACGGCTTCTAAACAACATTAGAAATCATAATTTTTCTATGCAAATAAAAAAAAACGTGGGCTTAATTGTTATTGCAAAAAAGTATAAAAAAATATCAAAAAAAATCATTTTTTTCTTGGAATTCTCGTCGACAACTTAGCAACTATTCATTTTAGACAAAATTGGAAGAGGAAAAAAGTTTTGTAATTAAATTTTGATCAAGATAAAGTTAGTTGCAATTCGAAAAAATAATCATTGTTATTGCAAAAATCGGAAAAATCATTTAAAAAATTGCAAAAAGTGCTAGTTTATTTGTCAATTTTTTTCAGACACTTGAATAATACCTAGGATCTTCATACTTTTCCCAATTAAACTTTTTAGTGCATAGAATCATCACACCAAATTTCATCTAATTCGGTTAGATAATTTTTATATAAAAATTGTTTAAATTTTAAATTTTTTTTTAAATTAAAAAATTTTCAAAATCAAATTTCTAAAAATCTAAAGCCTTTGAATACTTGAAAATTTCACCACAAAAAGAAGAGCTCTTAAGCTTTAAAATGGTTTTTGAAAAATTCAATTCCGATGCTTAGGTGAGCCGTGGTGATTGTTTAAACATTTCCGCAATTTTCACGCTTATAAAAAATTGCAATAATTTAATGTTTTTTTCTTTTTTTTTTTTAATTTTAAAATATGGTTTGAAAGTACTCGGAAAGACGAGTACTTTAAAAAAAAACTGATGATCCGCTCATTATTTTCGGAGTTAAGCCCTTATTTACAGCAAAACTATAAGAGTATAAGGGCTGTTTTTTGAACAAATAGGTTTGTCATTCCGAGTACTTTCCAGATATAAATTTTCAAAATTTGCAATCACGGGCGTCCCATTTAAAATATCACTCAAAGATATTCAAGACCGCGTGAAATCAGTGGTAGGGGAGCAAACAGACATCTACTCCGATCTGAATTTTCGAGTTCAAAACTGCGCCGCTCGGAAAAATTTCTTTCTCAGCTTCTAATGGACCAATTTCGATGATTTTTTTTTAAATCGATGTCTCGCAACTTAAAAAATTCAATTATCAGAATTATCATATTTTCAACTACCTTTTATTATTAATTATTGGACTTTTGACATGCCGATAAACAGTTACTTTTAAACAATGATTAATTTATTATGTTTATTTATTTACTATGTTAATATTCACGACCAAAATTTTTGTATGTTACACCAGGTAATACTAGTAAGTTTGTTTAAATATTATAAAATTGTTTAAACAATAATTATTTAAATAAACAACTGAAAATTGGTATTAATTTTTAGTTGTACGATAAATTTCTAAAAATCTTTCAAAAA
>NW_019416751.1:83535-117074 GCF_000390285.2 Anoplophora glabripennis | reverse complement strand
TTCTGGATCGGATTTAGCGCATCAAAATACTTATAAATATGATCGTGTAGTCATTTCAGTTAGTTTCTACAATTATATCTAATTCCTCTCAAAGCGAGATTTTCTGTATTTTCTGCATTTAAGAGCGGTTTTTCGCGATTTTAAAAAAAATTAAGGATGATGGAACATTTCTGATCCCGGATTCGGACTGAGCACGTCAAAATACATAAGAATCCATGTCTTTGAAACAGACGTAACATGTTCGTTGTTACGTTATGGAGCATTGCCACAAGTTGATACCCGCCTTTAGAGAGAGAGAAATATACAGAGTGATTCACAACTTATCCAAAAAAAAATTGGGAATAGATGCGTCATGAAAAATGGAGTCAATAACGTAAGAAAATCCTTATAGATTTCGAGAAAAAAATTATTGAAGTTGTAGCATTTTCAACTCTTACATCGCTGGGCTACTGTAATCTCTAGTGTCATTCGCGTTGTGCGCTGTGTGTAATGCGCTCTCTCTCCACGTGGCCCCAGACGATTCTGAATACTGAAATCCAATTTTAGTATTAACATTTTTGCGATAGCGTTTACATTAGGTTTTCAAGAGTCAAAATTGGCTTCCGTCTCGGCTTACGTGTACAACAACTCAAAGTTGATGGATATGGTTTTAATTTATGGTGAAGCAAGACAATATTTGTGTTAGTTCATAGGTAAAACGTATCCAAACGTGTTTACATGTCGGTGGACAAAATTTGGAGCACTTGTATAAGGTATGTCAAATTAATAATTTATTAATTAAAATAAACAAATTAATGTTGTTAATTAATAATATATTCATAGCGGCAAAAGCAGGATTTGCTGATATAAAGTAAGTGTTACTCACGTTAAACACGGCGTCCTACTTCGCAATAGGGAACGCGGCGGCCGGCGGCCTACAAAATGTTCGAACCTTGAAGCGAAACGGCTTATTTCCCCAGTCTTGAATTGTGCACTTGGTTTCAAAATCAAAGTGCACCGAATCCCAACTTTATTAACAAAGTGTCACGAACGGATAAGTTTTTTTTAGCCGTTTTGGCATTTTAAATAGGTAGACGTCATTTTTCTCTTTGAAAAGCAATAAGTCAATAGGTAAAAATTGTTCTATAAATTGAATTGTTCTATAAATTGAATAATTATTTGAATCTAACATTCGAAAAAAATAATATCCTTATACACTTGTTTTTATTAACAAATACATCAAACTTGTTAATATTTAAAATGTACGAAAAAAATACCTTATTCATTCATGTGTCTAGGTAAAAAGGTCTGTTTTTGTCGTTCACTACTAAAAAGCAGTAAAAGCCAGGTTAGTGACCGAATACGGTAGGTCAAGATTCACTTTGTAGGTCAGGACCGGTCCGAAAAGGGGTTTAAATAATGATATGAAAATATTTGTTTTCAGGGTAAATATGGATTTAAAAAATTCTATGAGGAATATGTTGGACTGCCTTAAGATACCTTAAAACGAGTATGCGATTTCAGGTTTATTTTATTACTTTTTGTAACATATTGTTTCGAAAAAACACAAAAAGTTGCAATGCCATATTTGGAACAAGACAATGAAGTCAATTTAGTTTCCTTTTTACTTTTTTTATCATATTTTTCTTAAAGCCCATTATTAAAAGGGAATGTTGAATTCAAATTGACAATTATTAAACTGAATATAACAGTTACTTCTATTCTTCTTATTTTTTTGATGTCATTAACTAAGAATAAGTAGTATTAAAATGTCCGACAAATGCGCATAATTAGATTAGCAGGCATGAGTTCACTTCATTGTAACAAGTGTAACCAACTAACTGTACTAGTTCATGTCAATCGTTCATAACCGCAACTTAATTGTTTTGATTTGATTACAATACACTACAGAGATATGGTGAAGGAATGCGTTTGTAAAGTAATCAATTTTGAGAGAAACTACGAAACTGAAAATAAAAATCCAAAAATTAAATTTTGAAAACGAATCTTACCTTAGTCCTGTTGAGAGGCACGGAAAAATCCCAATCCGGAGCCACAAACAGATATCCGCTCCGGGCTATAGAACGGCTAGCCTGAAACAAATGAAGCGTCAAAAATATTTACTATTTACTAAAATTTGGAGAGTAAGAAAATAGATAAAATTACATATCGTTTCCTTAACATGTAATAAAAGTCCATACCTAAAGAGTGATTGAAGTTTTAGTCCACAATTAGTCATGAAATCTTTTGAATTTTCTATTTTAAATAGCGATTTAAAAGCTAGTAAGTATATGCATTTTATTATATAAGATAATTAAAAAATAAATGGAAATTTGCTACACGAACTAATAATGCCTGATAGGGACCTACAACCCTAGATGGGAGTGAGAAATTGAAATAAGTTTTTCCTGGATGATTTTTAAACACTTAACGACTTGCAAAAAAAAACGAAAATTCAGAAATTTTTTTAGGTAAGTAGGTACCTATTAGACCAAAAAAGATCTTTTTATTGAGACAAATATGGATACTCAGTTTTTGATATTATACATAAAGTACCCCACGACTGTGCCCTGAAGAGGAAAATTTTTTTAATTTGTGAAATCGGAAAATGTAATTAATTCTTTGTTTTGCTTGTCACTAAACTCATAAAATGATCTTCATTTTATAAATAAGGCGTTCATTATTTTGGAAAATTTATATACGGTGTACCTCAATCTTATAAAATATTGAAAAGTGTTACTAATTGTAAGAATAGTAACTCAAAAAAAGTTGTAAATATAAAGGTATTTTTTATAAAACAGTTGACAATCTGTTTCGTAAAAAATACCTTATCATACAGGATGTTCTAAAAGTCCGTCAGGAAACTCCGAGAGGTGATTCTACGGATTAAAGTATTAGCAGTATGTAATGAATTTTGTTTCGAATTGTCAATTGTTTGCAATTTAGAGCTTGTCAAAGTTCAATTTTCTTATTTTTCTATTTAAATAACTTATTTTATTCACGTTCTATTAGTCTCTCATTTGGCTCACCCACTAAGTAGATGAAGCTCTATACTCTATAGTAGTCTATAGTACCAGTCAGAGCAAAGTTTCATTATGCACCGCTAGAGGGCACTTTACCTAGAACTCAAAATTTGTTTTGTTCATAACTTTTTTCTCTTGCTAGACATCACAGAAATTTAAACATTATTGAAAAGAGAAACAATATCAGAAAAAAATATATACTCTTTGTTCAAGCCGATAAATGTAACCGTTCATCAAGAAATCGCTATTAATGTGTTATTAAACATCAAATTTTTTATAGTTCTGTCTGAAATCAATCAAGTTGCCATGCTTCAAATAAATAGCATTAGTAATTTTGGTGTTATTATACGAATTGTAATAAAAATTGATTAAAGCAGGTATGTTTGATTTTTCACCATAATTTTTTTTCGGCTCTGTAATAACGTTGTAGAAAAATAAGCTGAGGATAATGGATTTACTAATAGTATTTTATTTACTAGCGAAGCTGGTTTTACAAGAGATAGTATTACAATATGGCAACTTAATTAATTGCAAAAAGAATTATCAAAAATTTGATGTTTAATAACACTTTAATAGCGATTAATAGCGATTTCCTGTTATTTTAATAGAAAAATAAAAAAATGAACTTTGACAAGCTATAACTTGCAAACAATTGACAATTCGAAAAAAAATTTTCATTATACTGTCACTATTTTAATCCGTAGAATCACCTCCCGGAGTTTCCTGACTGACTTTAAGAACGTCCTGTATATTACTTTAGGTAGCTTGGATGCACTTATGATAATGATAACTAATAAAAATTTTCAGAAATCTGAAATTTTGAAGAATTTTTCTATACCGTTATTGGATTATGGAATTAGAATTATTTTAAACTGTGGGGACACACGTTCCCTGGTACGCCTCTGCGTTCATAGAAAATATTTACAATAAGAAATTGTATTGAAGCAGATTTGCCTGTCTCAGGAGCACTTGTCGTGCCATAAATCTTAAAGAATAACGACCCTTCTGGGTAGCTGACCGTACCCTTAAGCAGGCAATCTGGGCCATTCCCTAGTTGACCGGCACAGCAAGTGTTTGTAACCCAGTACCTTTATCATTTTCAATTTTTGTGTGTCAATCAGTTAATTAATAAAGAATTAGTCTAACTGGCGTGATAATTATTTTGGTGGACAACTTATACACCACAAAACTATAAAATCCTATTTGGTATAGGTAACATAAGAAATTGTATTGTTTTCTTGATATTTTTACAGTGTGTTAGAATTATGAGAAACATCCAGAATTCTAAGGTAACTTTAAGATCTCAGAGTTCAGCGTAATTCAACAGTTAATCCATTATTCAATAATAGGAAAATGCAAGAATATTTATAACCTTCCAGAATTTAATCTAAGTTCAATAGATTTTAGTTAATCATTTATTTAGTTTCTGGGTTACTTACTGGAATCATGAATGTGTACAAACCATGTAACTGATATGAAATGAGGTAATTTTTTTTTTGCAAAACATCTGCAACTTCACTTTTACGACCTTCTTAGATTTACTAGCAATATTTCTTAGGGATATTCTTCAATAAAGTCAAGAAAGTAAATTTTTAATGGTTTGTTTCTCATTTCTCATTTCCAAATAGTAGTTTGCAAGTTTTTATGTAACACTTTTATTGGTAACCATCTTAAAATCCATCCAGTGAGAACTATTAAAGTCATTATAAACATAAACAAATCCAAAAATAAATTTAACAGACTAGGCAACAGCACATTTTTACCATATACTGAAATCTGGGTCAATATAACTTAGCAACGTGCGAGACATGTAGATCTAATAATAATTCTAAAAAGTCAGCGAAACGTAGGGAGATTTGTCGACGGATAACTTCTTTGAGATACCGGCATGGCAACATCTGCAGAAGTCATGCCTGGATATAGAATATATCAAAATATTTTCTGAATGTACGATATTATACATCGGATAAAGTTACAGCTAAACAAACTCGCCAGTAATGTTGGCTGGTACTGCAGGTGCTATATTTGGAAAATGTCATGATCTATTTGATAACGTGTCATGGCCGATGTTTTAAAAACGTTATCTTCAAGAACGTAATGCAGATAGTACCCTATACTTTTGTGGAAATAAGAAGTGTTTCTAATTATAACTATAATATTAGGGTTCAAGGTTACGTCGATGCCGAGTTCTAAAAGACTGCCACTGAAAGTGATATGTTGATAGTTCTGTCCTGTCATAACACTAATAAATTTAAGGGTATCGGCACACGCGGCTGAGTACACAGTGTGTCGAAACGGGAATAAGGGCATTAACTTTTCGGACCCCACCGTGATAACATGTAATATACTTTTTCTAATAAANAGTTGTACAATAAATTTCTAAAAATCTTTCAAAAAAATAAATTGTGAATAATTATAATTATAATTTTTTCGTTTACTCTTAAAATATTTATCCAAAAATTATTTTTTATTTATATAAAAAAAGTATAAGAATCTTTTCAATAAACAGTACACACTCTTCATGGTTTTTCAAATTTTAAACTATTTATTTCAATTTTTATTTACATTTAATCTAATCTAATTCTTTTACTAGTTGGTGATTTTTCACGTGCCTCATCAGTATTATCACAATCTATTTCGTCGTCGATTTCCTCCTGCAACTACAAAATATCATTTTCTAACGACTCTGAAATCTGATTGTCGAGTTCTCTTGCACTTTGTTCTGACATGTCTTCTTCAAAATCGATTTTGAACTCGTCTACTTTCACTGTTTTGTAAGCATTTTTACACATTTGCCCTTGACATATTTGAACTCGGGAATTCAGATCGGAGTAGCTGTGTGTTTGCTCCTCCCACCACTAATATTTCATTGATTTCATGCGGTCTTGAATATCTTTGAGTGACATTTTAAATGGGACGCCCGTGATTGCAAATTTTGAAAATTTATATCTGGAAAGTACTCGGAATGACAAACCTATTAGTTCAAAAAACAGCCCTTATACCCTTNAAACAGATCCGCCATGGTCTAAAATGATGATACATATTTATATACTCACACTCAGAAAATTAGTTGCATAAACCTCAATAACGAAAAAAATCGATTTTTCTATTTCTTGAAAAGGCAAGTTAGGTAAGTCAGAATAAAAAATTTTGAAAAAATTAAAGGGTCACGTTTTTTAATTTATTGGAAATCCTTCCGGACAATGAAGAAAATAAAATCCAATTGTTTCCAGAACGATTCGGCATTTTTGTCCTATGCTTCTGTTCATCAACTTTTAATTAAATTAAAATTAAAGTTGATGACCCAAACAAGATTTCGACCCCGATTCATACCGTTTTTTGAGACAAATTTCTAATTAATTTTTGTGCAGCCTGTAATCACTTAAAAAACAGTTTTTTCCAAAAGTACCCTTTTTCTTTGAAAAAAATTTTTATTTTATTTTTTTTTTTTTCATAAATTTAAACGTTATTTGCTGTAAATGTGAGAAAACCGCAAATAACGCAAATTTAGCCGTCAATTTTCTAAAAAAAACATAAATTACCCTTTTTCCCTGTTTTTTTAAATTCGTGTAAAAGATGAAAAAAAAATTTTTCAGAAAAGTTGCGGCAGCATGTTATAGGAAATTTACTTCAGTTTTCGAAACTCCCCTTCAATTCTCCGTACGACCATTTGTCGCTGAGATATCGATGATTGAAGACAAAAGGTCCGATATTTCGATGAAAAATGGTCGTATTGAAATTAAAAAAAAGGAAATTGAAACTGAATAAACAAGCTATCTGATCCATGCAATGGCTTAGCTGAAAAAAAGTCTGTGGACTGCGAAAAAAAAAGAAAATTTGCAAAATTTTTTTGTCGTGTTATTTCTTAGAATTGCATGATAACCGTCGCTCCTAAAAAATTTCGACCGAAAGATCTAAAAACTAGAATCTTAGAGCTTCAAAATGCTTTCTTTAATTCCCGATAAGACCATTTTTCACCTAAATACAGTTGTCAAAAATCACGTAAAAATTTCGGAAATTCTTTTGAACCTTTAATTTTTTGCATTAGTGTATATGTATCTTAATAATGATAAAAGGAGGAAAGAAGGGCGACGGGCGTCCTGAAAATCACTGTTTTAGACCAAGAGCTATCGACCGACTACTATTATTTACATAAAACAAGAAACTACCTTCCGTTATATGCTTATCTTTCGCAATACGAAAAAGATACATACCATTCTGGTTAGTTCAAATATGCAGTTAGACAGATATTTACCATTATTTCGTGCACGTGTTCTTCAATGCGCATTCTTAGACTCTAGGTTATAAGTTACCTCAATACACATGAATGATCTAAAAGGTAATTATTATAAAACAGTTTCGAATTAACGGCCGAAACCACACACTACATATTTATTCCGCTTTTTAAACACAGATACCTCAGAGAAATACGCTTCCATTTACGGAAAGAAAGTTTATTAAAGTGTTGTTAGGTACATCTACACCATACTTTTGCTGTAACAATGCGATTTAATAACAGCGAATTATCGTCTCATTTTCGACTTGAGTATAAAAGCCTTATTAGCCTATTTTCTAATTGAGATTGACAAGATCATTAAATTATTTACACAAACAGAGCCTTTCTTAGGTATTTTATTGCCTTACGTCATTAACAGAATTTTGACCGTTGATTTTAAAAAAAAATCTATAGACTTCTATTATACGCGTAGCTTCTTGAGAAAAACAAACATCAAAACATGAATCAGAAATCATAAACACGCCTCATCAGCATTTTTTCGTGTAGGTACGCATAATTCTTTAAAAAAGGTGTGTCCCTCTGTACAGTGGAATGTGGCCACTATGTGATCTACCGTCATATTATGAAACGTATGTAACCACAAGGGATATACCTACCTACGTATAGAAATTACAGTAGCCAATAACAATGAAATAATATTAAAATAATTCATATTATGAGAACGAAACGTTTCGTCACTACTGCTTTTATTTTATACAGGATGTTTCTCTAATATTGCGAGAAACTATAAAGCGCGAGTTCTTACCAAAAAATAAGGAGGGTGCTCTAAATAAAATTAGGTATTTCCAAAAATGTCTGCTTAAAGAAATGGGTTATAATTCAGCTTTTATTTTATTTTTTGCAGTTGGAGACACTTAGAAGAATGCAACTTCAAAAAAAATAATAAAAATTTGCTTTTATTTTAGACTGACACGAATGACATATTTTCACCACATGCATTATTCTCAGCAATTGTTATTGTGCATTTCTCAAATCATTTAAAGCAACAGGTGTTTTCGTGTACAACTTAAGGTCTATAAAATGGTAAACTACGCAACAGTAAAATGTGCATTATATTGTTTGTGGTCTTGCTAACGGCAACTCAGCAGCAAGGCACAAGGCACAAGGCACATTATCCCACATCGTACGATGTTTAGCCGTACGTTTAGCATCAGTGAAACCGGAATTAAAAAACGTACCGCTGAAAATGATTACCCTCAAACGCTTATCCTCAAATGAAAGGAAAACGAATAACCTTTAAAGGTTGCAATTGCCAACCTCTTCCGAGGGTTGTAGATGATTAATAATATCGGTATAACATCCCAAATTGCATTCTTCTATATTCGAGAAATAAAATAAAAACTGAATTTTAACCTTCCATTTTAAAATTTTGTTACTCTGAATGCGGATATTTTTGGAAATTTGTTTATATAGGACGACACCCCTTCTACTTTTTGGCAAGAAATCGTTCCTTAAAGTTTTCGCCATATTAAAGAAATACCCTGTATATTTATTGATTTTTAAGAATGAGAAATTATCGCAAAGATCATCTAAATATTGCAACAAATATATATCGTCAGAGACAAAAATTTGATGGTATAAATATATTTTTTTAAGAGAAATAATACTAATCCGGTAATTAATCGGCAACTATCATATAAAACTGTTTACAAAATTTAGATATCTACAAAACCAATATTTGTACCATCACGTTAATCAACAAAGTAATATATTATCATTGTTACATATTAATACAAAGTAATTTATTTTATCTAAATCCATTTGTAAGTGTGGGAATGGCGTTATTAAAGTGTCATAATGTAAAAGATAATTGAGACGTATTATTCTCTTGGAGTAATTATCAGATTTCTAGTTTACTGAAAATTAAATCAATTATCTTCATTGCTATAGGAAGATTTAATGAAAAAAATTTAAAGAAATCTGCCGGCGTCTCTTATCTAAATTGAAATCAAAATTAAATCTGAACGATACCCACCGATTCACCTTCCCATTCCAGACATTGTTGTGTAATCGTTATAATTTACGCCCTTAATTTCCGTTTCAAATCGATTATTCTATCAGATATTTATTCAATCATATAGATTTTTAATTAACTGGAGCGGTGTTAGATCAAATTGTATCATATAAAATGGAAGTCTCTGTATATACCTTGAACTAAATTATAACGCGGAAATATTTCTTCTTGAAAAATTCTAATGCGTACCTATACCCATATGGAGGCTTGGGAATTACCAGTTCAACCTGCTGATGGAGCTTGCCTCAAGCAGTATATTTAGTAGCTGAAGGTGTGACCGTTGGTTCAATTTTATTTTTCCAATAAATTAATTGGGTAGTTGTTTATAATATATACATATTTTACGGATTGGTGCTTTCGTCTGAGGTGAGCGAATTTCAGTTAAATATACTTAGACACCGTCCGTGAAAATAACAAATCGACACAACTCCATCCGTCAACATTGTGTTGCCCCTGACATTTGAGAAACAATAACCGCTTTAACGTTAAATATAAAAGTTAAGAAAATACAAAGTAAAAAAAAACTACAACGTTTTAGTACCACATTGATTATGTAAAAAACATATCACTAGGTTTTCTCGAGTGAAATTTTGAAGTCCATCATTCAATACTAAAATGCTGGAAAAAACTCAACAGCTCAACTCAATCTGGAATCTGGAATTGTAGAGAGGGTAGCTTAAAAGCTACAGTACTTAAGTCCCATTGGGTCCCTTGTACTTCCTCCCATTAGATCAGCATGGGCGTAGCTAGGGGGGAGCAGGGTTGTGCACGGCCCACTCCAGAAAGCCCGGTGATCATCCCAGAAAAACAAGATCCAATGATATCATCTTTCTTATATCGGTAAGTCGCTAACTGCGCCACCTTTTTTTAGAATCAAATGAAAGAGTGCTTAGGTTTTGAAATATTATATTGGTAAGTCGTTGATAGCGCGTTTTTTTTTTTAGAGGCCTGTATAGAGCTTGCAGCAGCCCCAAACAAAAATCCTAGCTACGCCCATGGAGATCAGTCCACCTGAGTCGTTAGCCAGACTATTAAAAAGAAAAAGGTGATGACGTTGCTCAGAGAATCTCTCTAATACAGGCTATAGAAGGTCTCCCAACAAGGATTTTCTTGTTGATGAGAAGGCAGTGCATTCGCATAGCACATGTAATACTGTCTTGTTTTCCTGCTCATAACCCCTACAAACTTCCTCATGTTGTGAAGCTGCTTCCTTAGCCAACAGTGTCCAGCTTGAATACCTCCACCAGGCGAAGATTTGACATCGATATGGCCAGGTATTTTTTGGCTGTAGTCTTGCTAGAGGATTCTAGGAACTACTTAGCAAATTGACAGCTATTTGTTTCATCCCACCGTTTCATAAACACTTCTGCTCTGCACACAGCTCACGGCAGAAGCACATCGGGTCTGAAAATATTGAGTCCCGATGCACTTCTGGTTAACTTGTCAGCTTCTTTATTGTCATTGCACCGCTCGTGTCCCTTGGCCCAGCATACAGATATGCGCCCGGAAACTGTCTGACAGACACAGCATTACCTCCATTGCTATGGTGGGTGTTGTTCGCATAACTCCAGTTATGCTCAGACAGGCAATCCTTTGTACCTGGCTCAGCTGAGCTTTTGTCGTCTGCTGGACTTTCGACCACCAGACGACAACCCCATAGGCTAACATTGGTCTCACAATGGCAGCGTATATCCATATGGCCACGGTCCTGCGGCACAGCTCATACGATATGTACGTCTTTATTAATCTCCTTTCAAAATGAAGATTCCACGTTAGTTTTGCATCGAGTGTGACTCCTAGGTATTTTACATTCGGTGCAAAGCTTACAGCTCAACACAACTCAAACAGATATATACAGATATAAAGAGTCGTATATTTGAAAATTATAACTTTTTCAAAATTGCAAATCATGACTGTTACACTTTTCTTGGGAGCTAATTTTTGGAAGATGTTCTGATCATTTAATTTTTTAATTAATCGCAAAATTCTTATAGTGAAAAATGAATCTGTATCGACCCAAAAAGTATAGGACAATCAAGGATTCAAATTTATCTTTGTAATTAATACATTAAATATACGAGTATATAGAATAGTTATAAAATTAAACTTAAAATATTCTATCAAATAGGTCACAAAGCCAGTGAACGCTCTGCTGCAATGGCGATGATCAACAATTAATTGCCATGGATATTGGTCTCACATAGGATGGATAATACTGTTATATTTAATTCTTGTATAGATTGCACAAATGCTCACTGCTTTCATAAAGGCACACCTTTTTATGGAAGTTTGTTAAAGAATTACCTTTGTAATGAATAGGTACATGCATATTTATGTGAAACACCTGGCCATCTATAAATTTATTGTTATGTAGCCATATTTCAACGGTATACGCAAGGTCTGCAATGTACAAAGGTTTTCAAATTAGATATTAATGATATATTCATTGCCTAATGGCACTAATGTCACATTTTATTTTTGTCTCCATTACAGTTGTACAGACAATATAATACCACGAAGATTCACATAAATGTAGAACAAATAAAGACAGGTAAGTTGTGTCAAACTTCTCTATAATTTTAAGGCCGATTTTCACTTGGGGTATGTCCCTACTAAGTCGTTCAATACGGTTTAATGGCTATGATAGCATTCCAAAAATTATACGGACATAGTCTGAGAACGGTATCTTAAGTAAAAATCATTGAAAATTCGCCAAATCTACAAACTGTACTAATACTATTAACAACTGCAGAAATATTCGCAATGAAGGTACTCATTGCATTTGTAGATTTTCACACAATCGCTGTTTGTGCTACAATAGAGTGTTTGCTTTAAAAAATGCAAAACGTGTAATGTTTTTTACTGAATACTAATCTACAACGAAAATAAATGCTAATTGTACTAGGAATTTTGCTAATAACTCCTTATATAATTGTTTAAATGATTTTATTAGTAAGTTTTTATTCAAATCGTACGCCATTATTATTGTGCCGTACTAGACTACGGACATGTTTATAAAGAAAACTTCTTTTTATCTCTCTATTACTAAATAAAATAAGGACAGTGGTATTAGATTTTAGCCGAGCTTCTTATTAATACCCTGTAAAAAAAAATTTACTCAGTTTTACTCGATAATATATAAAATTTCTGTCCACACTCGATTAAGTGAAATATTCACTGTATTAGTGTGAGTACAACTAAAATTTTATGAATGGAACTATTGCAACTGAGTGGGGTGACTTTTGACTATATTCTGAGTATGTAAAACCAATTAAGAGTTAACTTTTTCTCTAAATTTATCAGTTACTGAGTAACTTGGTTTATATTCTCTAAATTTTAATTTAAATATCATTGTATTAAAGTCATAAACTACTAAGCTGCTGCAATGATTTCTTTAGAGATCTGTTTTGGAGACAATATTTTAGGTCTCGATTAAAAAATTGGTTAATTGATCGGATTAATAGATTGCCATAACCTATATTGTACGTTACAATCTAATTATGCGTTTATTTAACCATATATTAACCGATACTCAATATATTATTGTTTTTAATTATTGCAATCAAGCGGCATTTAAAAAAAATTGACACCAAAATAATCGGATAAACGGATACTTGTCCAGCACTACACGCCATACACCAAGCCACGAGATAACATAATGGGGACGATGGGTATAGGCAAAGACAACGCATGACAAACATAGAATGGGGTGGGGTCACTCAATGATGAGGACATTTACTCCGATTTAGATACAAGTATACCGAAGTGTACTAAATACAAGTTTATCTGGAGAATTTATTTATATTTGAATGAAAATACTCAGTTTTTATTCAAATGAGTAAAATTATCCAAATACTCAACAATTAGTGTATGTAAATATACTCAATCATTTCACTTAATGAATTTATTCCGTACCTTTATTACTTTCACTCACACCGATTTTTTTTTCAGTGTACATGACGCAATTAAGGCACATCACAGCTGTCCATATTCGTTTCACATTTACATTATTTTAATTGTCAGTTTGATGAATAAATACGGATCATTGTTTTGCCACCTTATTTCATTTAATGGTAATATCTAAAATGGTCTAAAACAACCCCATTTTGTAAATTTTCATGACGATGTTTCTTTATTCATGAAACTTTTAGATTCGCAGTTATACAGTGTGTCCGTTCCATTTAACACAAGTTATTTATTTCATAGCTCTGGTAATATCAATAATACAGTTATTTCAAATCAATTTATTTTTAAAATTAATGTCCATTATCCAGAGTATCGTATTTCCTCTTACCTACCTTTATTTTTTCAAATAGAACACCCTGTATTTTTTAATTCTGTTTTTGAACTTAAGATCCACATTGATAAGCAGACATTGGATCTAAAACGTACCACTTTGGTTTATTATTGTTAAAAAAATGGAAAATCATACTTAGATACAAAGTGTCCAGTAAATTGTAGACAATCTCTCGGATTGAAAACTTTTTGACCAGATTTCTTCCATAAGAATCCGTCTTAAATGGGACACCCTAAATGTAGTTGCCTGTAATCATTATATTCAGTTAAAATGCTTCACATTTGCAAAGTAATGAAAAAAACAAAAACTTTAGTTAAGTAATAATTCTGAAAACTTAAAGCTTCACAACTTCTACCAGCTAATAACAAACTATCGGGCGTTTAAATATAAAAAAAAACAGAGATAATGAAATATTCATCATGTGCCATTAATCTTAATAGTCTATAACAGTACATGAGATCATAAGAAAAATCATAGTCTATTAATGGACCGCTGCATACAATCACGCGTGCAGTTTTTGTCGTGCTAAGCACACCTAACATTTTTCTATGTCGGATTCTCCTTTATGATTCAGTATAGTTTAAACGCATAAATATTCCAATGAATAACGTAATTATCCCGTTCAGCCTTATGGTTCGTATGTGATCATGTCGTTTAACACCTAGCTAAGGATAATAGCCTTATACCGTTAGGTATACCAGAACTAAACAATTGAAAAATAAACAGCGGTTTTCGAATTACGTTGGCACTTCTTATATGCCTCCAGTAGTCTATGGGTAGCAAATTGTAGTAGATAAATTTTTAATTTATTTTTTATCTTTTTTTATCGTTTGAAGGTTATGTAACTTCGTTTGCATCTTAAATTGAATTTTACTTATGAATAATATTAATTTTGAAAACTTTGATAGTAATACAGGGTGTCCGGAAATTCATGCAACAAAATTTGGCCACAGATTCTTAAGACAAATTTAGGANGCTGTAAATAAGGGTTAACTTTAACGGGCTATAACTCCGAAAATAATGGGCGGATCATCAGGTATTTTTTTTAAATACTCGTCTTTCCGAGTACTTTCAAACCATATTTTAAAATAAAAAAAAAATGAAAAAAAAAACATTAAATTATTGCAATTGTTTATAAGCGTGAAAATTGCGAAAGTGTTTAAACAATCACCACGGCTCATCTAAGCGTCCGATTTGAATTTTTCAAAAACCATTTTAAAGCTTGAGAGCTCTTCTTTTTGTGGTGAAATTTTCAAGTATTCAAAGGCTTTAAATTTTTAGATATTTGATTTTGAAAATTTTTTAATTAAAAAAAAAATAAAAAATTTAAACAATTATTAAGTATGTAAAAATTATCTAACCGAATTGGATGAAATTTGGTGTGATGATTCTATGCACTAAGAAGTTTAATTGGGAAAAGTATGAAGATCCTAGGTATTATTGAAGTGTCTGAAAAAAATTGACAAATAAACTAGCATTTTTGCAATGTTTTAAATGATTTTTCCGATTTTTGCAATAACAATAATTATTTTTTCGAATTGCAACTAACTCTATCTTGATCAAAATTTAATTACAAAACTTTTTTTCCCCTTCCATTTTTGTCTAAAATGAATAGTTGCTAAGTTGTCGACGAGAAATCCAAGAAAAAAACGAAATTTTTTGCAATTTTTTTATACTTTTTTGCAATAACAATTAAGCCCATGTTTTTTTTTATTTGCATAGAAATATTATGATTTCTGATGTTGTTTAGAAGCCGTTAAAGCAAAAATCTCCGATCATATGCGTTTTACCCAACCCGAAACAGATACCGCCTGGACTACGAGTAATAAACATGCTACTTGTTCGAACTACATGTAATTATTAATTACAAAAAGTGGGTAAGTCTAGACAATGCCCCAAAGAAATTATTTTAAATAATACTTAAATCATTTTGGTATTGACAAATTCATGAGAGAGGCAGAAGGCAGGTAAAGAAATGAAAAAAAAAATAGGAAAAGTAAGACAAATGGCTACATTCATCATTATAAGAGATATACAAGGTGCTCTGCAAGCTCTATGACAAACTTTGACAGATCTTTTTCTAGTGGCCTATAAACCTACGTCGGTGTATTCTTAGAAGCTACCCACTGTCATGTTTAGTAGAGATTTGTATAGAGACGTTTGTAACATATCTCAGAAGGATATAAAACCATTGGTCTCCTGTCGAAGCAATGTTAGGCAAGTAAAAGATCCGTGCCCTACGACAAGTGAGGGTTCGGCAAAATTCGGCCATAGCAACAAAACTAGGTCGACGTGAAATAAATAGATCAGAAGGTAATTTTTAGAGGCAATTTGAATGACAATAAAAATGTTGGTAATTGCTTCCTGCTTATACTATTATTTTTTATTCTCACCGCATGAATATGCACGCCCAGGAAAATTGTTCAGCGATAAAAGAGTATGAAGGGAAGGCGTGAGCAATAATGTTGATAAACATAAAAAGAAAAAATAACGGAAACTTGTATGTGAATAAACCTCATTATTTCCACAGGTAGGCGTAAGTGTGTCAAGTAATATTTGACGACTCCGATATACGTACGCACGTGTAGCAGGTTTACGTTAAAGATAGTATTTTTTCTTCAATTCGTTTCTGTATATAACATGGAGGAATATTAAAAAGAGAGATATTAGAAATATTTATAGAAGTGTCAGTTATGTAGAGACATGATCCCGAATTTTTAAATTATTTCTTAGGTAATAAATATCTAAATATACAGGGCGATTATATTTTAATATTAGGGCATCCGCAAATAATTTACGCTGTATTATTTAAATATTATGTATTAACAACGTTAAGGAATAGTTACAGAGAGTGATTGTCACTGTTTCATCCACAATTTCTACTACATTTTAAATAATTTTAGATAAATACTGATTTTATACACTATTAAAGCGGGTATCCATTTGTTTCAAATGCCCCGTAACGTAGCACCGAACATGTTACGTTACAGCTAGTGAAGATGGAAAATTGTTGCATGGTACGTGTAACAAATTTGACACGCGTAACTAATCCGGGGTTTTTAGTCGTCGCATCAAAGGGAAGCAACAGTACTTTCTGCCACATGTTGAGACGGGGTTACCTTTTTGGCCGTAACGTTGCCTGTTGCACATGTGATTTTGTCTTATTTTTTGTTTCGTCAGTCTTTTGTATATGGTCCAGAGTCAGTCTGTTTTCTGCAGTGACTAGGAAGAGTGTGTTTTTCTGTGTTTGTGCCATGGAGTGAAGTAAAGAAAATATTTCCGGAGATTTCCGTTTCTTATTCTTCAAAATTGTATGATGAATAAAAATATATGACGCTGCTGCTAACTGCAATTGCAGTGACGAATCCATTATTGCAGTAAAGTTCATATTGCGAGTTTATGTTCCTGTGTCGTCTCGTAACCTTATTTTGTTATGGAATGAATGATACGACCAAAACCACACATANTTGTCAGTTTGATGAATAAATACGGATCATTGTTTTGCCACCTTATTTCATTTAATGGTAATATCTAAAATGGTCTAAAACAACCCCATTTTGTAAATTTTCATGACGATGTTTCTTTATTCATGAAACTTTTAGATTCGCAGTTATACAGTGTGTCCGTTCCATTTAATACAAGTTATTTATTTCATAGCTCTGGTAATATCAATAATACAGTTATTTCAAATCAATTTATTTTTAAAATTAATGTCCAATATCCAGAGTATCGTATTTCCTCTTACCTACCTTTATTTTTTCAAATAGAACACCCTGTATTTTTTAATTCTGTTTTTGAACTTAAGATCCACATTGATAAGCAGACATTGGATCTAAAACGTACCACTTTGGTTTATTATTGTTAAAAAAATGGAAAATCATACTTAGATACAAAGTGTCCAGTAAATTGTAGACAATCTCTCGGATTGAAAACTTTTTGACCAGATTTCTTCCATAAGAATCCGTTTTAAATGGGACACCCTAAATGTAGTTGCCTGTAATCATTATATTCAGTTAAAATGCTTCACATTTGCAAAGTAATGAAAAAAACAAAAACTTTAGTTAAGTAATAATTCTGAAAACTTAAAGCTTCACAACTTCTACCAGCTAATAACAAACTATCAGGCGTTTAAATATAAAAAAAAACAGAGATAATGAAATATTCATCATGTGCCATTAATCTTAATAGTCTATAACAGTACATGAGATCATAAGAAAAATCATAGTCTATTAATGGACCGCTGCATACAATCACGCGTGCAGTTTTTGTCGTGCTAAGCACACCTAACATTTTTCTATGTCGGATTCTCCTTTATGATTCAGTATAGTTTAAACGCATAAATATTCCAATGAATAACGTAATTATCCCGTTCAGCCTTATGGTTCGTATGTGATCATGTCGTTTAACACCTAGCTAAGGATAATAGCCTTATACCGTTAGTATACCAGAACTAAACAATTGAAAAATAAACAGCGGTCTTCGTATTACGTTGGTACTTCTTATATGCCTCCAGTAGTCTATGGGTAGCAAATTGTAGTAGATAAATTTTTAATTTATTTTTTATCTTTTTTTATCGTTTGAAGATTATGTAATTTCGTTTGCATCTTAAATTGAATTTTACTTATGAATAATATTAATTTTGAAAACTTTGATAGTAATACAGGGTGTCCGGAAATTCATGCAACAAAATTTGGTCACAGATTCTTAAGACAAATTTAGGAGACCCGTATTTTATTTTTGCTAAGTGGCCCCGCTTTCGGAGTTACAACCCCCTGACGTCCGCCCCTAAGAATAATCTTTTTTTATATATCTCAGAACCCTGTTGTACGAGAATCACAAAATTTGGTACACAGGGGTTTTATGACATGTGTAATCTGATGGTGCTACGTTTTTTGGCGGGGAACCCTCTTAAGACATTTTTTCGTGGGCCCCCTTGTCTTTGGAGCCAAAAAAATTTGGTCGCATATTTAAATTTCTTAAAAATTATCGCTACACTAGAAAGCCATTGAATTTAGAAACTTTTTGTCTCTTTATACTTTTTTTCGTAAAACTCAATGTTTTCGAGAAAAACGTCAAAATGTGATCGAATGCATATCGTGATTCGCCATTTTCCTCAAAAACATTGCGTTTTACGAAACAAATATCAAGAGACAAAAAAGTTTCTAAATTCAATTGCTTTCTAGCTAATTAATAATTAAAAAAAAAATCAAATTTGCGACCAAATTTTTCTGGTTCCAAAGACAAGGGGGCCCACGAAAAAGTGTTTTAAGGGGGTTTTTCGACAAAAAGCGTGTCAGATTCCACATGTCATAAAACCCCTGTGTACCAAATTTAGTGTCTCTCGTACAACATGGTTTTGAGATATAAAAAATACTTCTTAGGGGCAGATTTCAGGAGGCTGTAACTCCGAAAGAGGGGGCCAGTTGGCAAAAAGAAAAAATACGGGTCCCCTAAATTTGTCTTAAGAATCTATGACCAAATTTTATTGCATGCATTTCGGGACACCCTGTATATGGATAATTTGATACAGTATCAAAGTAGCAAGCTCTTTAGACATCGCGATTGCTGCCAGAATCGTCCCAGAGACATTCACGACGACGTTATTCCAACCGCGAGATGTTTTTAAAATTTTCACCGATGTTTCAAAAAATTCACCCGACAAACCATCCGGATGAGACTGTTGTCGTCAAGAGTCCTCCGTTCTATTGGACGACGGCAACGTATGCTGCTCTTTCGCCGAGATCGCCGGCGAGTGCAAGGAGCGCCAAAACTTTTCGCAACATTTTCCAAGAAGTGGGCGAATATAACAACATCCAAGGGACTTCCAAGTCGTGTGATTACCAAGGTGGCTAACCATTGCGATCATTTTTTTCTAATTTTTATTCGGTTTAAGGGCTGATTTTGCAACCCTTAGAGGGCCTCCAAGTGGATGAGCTCTTGGTATATTATTTACCACCGTATTATCTTCAACTCGTGTGATTACCAAGGTGACTAATCATTGCGATCATTTTTTTTAAATTTTTATTCGGTTTAAGGGTTGATTTTGCCACCCTTAGACAGCCTCCAAGTGGATGAGCTCTTGGTATGTTATTTACTACCGTATTATCTTCATCTCGTGTGATTACCAAGGTGGCTAACCATTGCGATCATTTTTTTATAATTTTTATTCGGATTGAGGGTTGATTTTGCCACCCTTAGACGGCCTCCAAGTGGATGAGCTCTTAGTATGTTATTTACTACCGTATTATCTTCAACTCGGGTGATTACCAAGCAAGGGGACTAACCACTGCGATAATTTTTTTCTCATTTTTATTCGGATTAAGGGTTGATTTTGCCGCCCTTCGACGGCCTCCAAGTGGATGAACTCTTTGTATGTTATTTCCTATCGTATTATCTTCAACTCGTGTGATTACCAGGGTGGCTATTCATTGCGATCATGCTTTTCTATTTTTTTTTCGTATTAAGTATTCGGACCAATTATGTTTTTCTGATTTGTTTTCGATAGAAGGGTGGGATTTCCAATCCCGAAACGGTCTCCAAATGGTTGCTGTTTTATTATGTTTTCTATGAATATATCATTCCTATACGAGGGTGTTTATTATTTTTCTCTATGATTTCCGTAAATATGTTTAATATGTACGCCAATGGACGTTCGGGTGTTTTCGGTAAATTGGCTGCTATCTTTTAGCTGCTAACTTCACACCGGTACATCAGGCCGCCTAGCGGAATCCACCTAGTCTAATCAGTGTGTGAATACCAATCCAGGTTTCCCGCAGTTTATTAACCAGAGCATGTATGCCTGGCCACATCGTGTACTCGACCGAACCGCAATGATTACTATTGTATAGTAATCACTGCGTTGCATACACTCTATTACTATATAATTAAATAAATGAAGCTCCTTGATTTTTAAACCGCATTTCGTGTTATAATTTTCCTAAAAATTATCAAACCGAGCATACACAGCTCTAACGCTGCCAATTCTTACAAAGCTTCTAAAGCTTATCGTACCGTCTCTATAAGCCGTACACTATCAAACTGAAGTACTTTTAGCCAATGCAAAAACACAAGAGTAGCAGGGCCGCCAGTGACATACAGGGTTCAATTGAAAACCCGTTACAGAAAACATTTGAATAAAACAAACTTTTATTAAAATAAGGTGTAAGTATCCAAAGGTCAAACCACAACAATTAGAGTGTGGAACATCAACTCTAAGCAACGCTAGAACTCACAAGGAGGAAAAGCCATCATCTCCGCGTCTTCCCCTGACGTACCTCGTGGCTAACGTTACAGGGGAAAACGATCGAGATACTTAGGAACCCCCTCATCGGCGAGCAGGCAATTGACATCCCAGCACCACAGGTGAAAACGAACCTTGACAGAAATGCTCCTTGCAGACCCATTATGGGGGTCTATGACGCCCTAAACGGGGAGATGATGGTATGTCAATTTCACTGTAAGCATGTCATTCCAACCAATTTCTTCGTCGTGGCGCCCAACGTGGGGCTATGCTATGACAGAATCTACCTATATCCGCGATAGTATAATCCAATAGTAGTTGGGGCATGTAACAAGAGAGTAATTGTTTTCCGCAATATCGGCATTTAGAAACCTTGTCTGTGGGGTCAGATATCTTTTGCATGCCTAGATTTCTGGTATCGAAGAATTTTGTTCTATTTTATTTGAAAAGAATTTCTAGAAAAAAATTTTTAAATGCGTTTCAATTAGCTTAATATCTAGAAAATCAAAATAGAGCTAATATGTCTTTTAAAAAACATTTTTCTAATAACTATACAGGCTGTTACAAATTCGCTTCTCACTACAGGGATCTCGGAAACGGTAAGAGGTACGAAGTAGCTTAAGTGGGGGCAAAGTTGCGTAATCAGGGGACCAACATTATGCCTCTAAAAAATTAAGGCTAACATGATTAGTTTTAGAAATATTTGAACTAAACCGAAATTTTGGAAATCCGTTTTTGTTTCATTTCAGCCTTGTGTGAGGTGATTGTAACGTGTGATGGTAATAGTTTAAATAACTAGATGAATTTCACAGGGTTTAAAGACACTTACAGTGTACGATAATTCAATAAACAAAGAAGTCTAAATAAAAAATTTAGATCAATTTGGAACGAATACACTGAAGATGAATTTTTCAAGACAAAGCGTCTGAATGGTTCGGGCTGAGGCAGTACAGTATTGCGGGTCATGAAGGCTTACAAAAAATGTAATAAAATTTCTAGGGTCGTATTTAAAAAAATGAAGTCGATGATGGTCCTGGAGAGAAGAAACGTTACATATAAAAATTGATTATGCCATTCGATAGAGGGCAAAAAGTGGCCACGAGAAAGTGTTGTTCTTTTTTCAATATCACCTCAAACAAGGCTGAAATTAAACAAAAACGGATTTCCAAAATTTCGTTTTTTTTCAAATATGGATTTCGAAAACTAATCATGTTAGCCTTGATTTTTTAAAGGAATAATGTTGGTCCCCCGATTACGCAACTTTGCCCCCATTTAAGTTAGTTTGTATCTCTTACCGAATTTGTAACAGCCTGTATGTTTATCACCCTTCTTACTTATTACTTACTGCAACCTAATCATTTTCATGTGAAATATAAATTTTCCATTACTTGATGATACTGATACTGATATAAATCAATTATAGTTAACATTGAATTAAAATAATAGCGATCAAATATGGGCCGTCATTGGAAATACAATCGCAGTTTTCTCCGTGTATCTGTACATCATAATGATTTTAAAAAATGATGAAGGATATTTCATAGGCAGCGATATTTGACACAGTAAATTTGTAATATTCTGATCGGTACTCGATATTATTAACCTGGATTAAAGTGAGAAATTTTTACATCTCATATCGTACTTTAATGTATATGAAAAAGTTAACCATCAGGTAGGTATGCCGAATAAACACACTTGTTAAACTCGGCCGACCGAGTTAAAATTCCAGTACGTTACGAAACAAGCGCCAATTCCTTACGTTAATTACAGCTCGTATAAAGCCGTACCGTTATCGCAACGCCATTTTGATTTGTCTAAAACGGCTGTTCGGAATCAAAAACATGCACCCGAGATACAGCGATGTACAATATTTGTATTGGTGTTATCCTGAATATTTTTTATGAAACAGAACATGAAATTTTCTTCTTCAATAGTAAAAGCAGACATCCATCTTGAGGCTGGCGTTTTACAGACAAGAAATTGTACTTTTAATAATAGAACAAGAAAATCCATCTAGACTATAAAAATAATGAAATATAAGGATTGATTTAATTTTTCGCAGTGAAAGATCACGGAAAATGTGCTAGCACATTCATTATAAACGGTGTCCCAAAAGTAACATAGAATTTAAATTGTGCAGCATTTTCATTCCGTAGAGGTAGCATTGTGCAGGGTTAGGTCACATATTGTAGTAAACACGTTACGGTTTACGACAAAATGGAACGCTATACGACTGATGAGCGAGTGAAAATTGTGAAAATTCATTACGGAGAGTGTGTAGCCGAGACTGTGCCCAAACTACGTTGCAGATAATAAAAAAAAACAGGCCGGCGTCATACTGGCCGTTCAGCCGAAAATGTGGTTGCAGCGAGATGATGTCCATACGGCACGTGAAACGATCCACTTATTACGGCAGAAATTTAACAGTGAAGTGACTTGGCCACCAAGGTCATTTACGCCATGCTACTTTCTTCTGTGAGGATTCGTAAAGTTCAAAGTTTATTCTGCTGCAATGAGTACCATTCTTGAACTAAATGCAGAAATTCGGAGAGTTATCAACGAAAATCAGCCGCAGGTATGCGAAAACGTGATACAGAATTTTCGTAAAACAAGTCGAATATGCCAAATGAGTCGCTGGGGATATCTGTCCGATCTCCTCTATCATATTTAATGGCATAATGTCTACCCTTTAATAGTATATTAAACAACAAGGTTTGAAAACGACTCTATGCACACGAGCGAGACATATTGGTGGACCGAGCCGAAGGCGAGGTCCACAAGTCGAACGAGTGTGCAAAGAGGTTTTCAAACGAGTTTTTTACGATACTTTTTATACGACTGCAAACAGAGACCACAAAAATCAAATTTTAATTTTAGTCGTTTTTATTACTAAAATTGCCAACGCATTAACAAAATAAATTAAATACAACTTTTAATTTACCTCGTTTTTATTAAGAAAATTGCTATTAGGGACTTCTTTGGGACGTAGTTTTCGGATTTTCGTTTGATTAGCTCTTGCAACTTTTTATAGCTTCCAAGATCTATGTTGTGATTGGCACTTAACGTTGACTTGAGGATCGAAAAAATCGTCCACAACGTCGAAGATTTATATTTCTTAGATAGTTCTTCAAAATACACCATTATTACTGCGTTTTCTGAGAAAGCTTGGACATTTTTGGCTAGTCGCCAGTCCATAAATCGGCTTAACTCAGCTTCATACCTGCTTCTGGATTTTGTGGGCAGCAGTTCCGAACATATTTCGCTTGCTTTCTGTAAAATCTCTTCAGAATCACACATTTTCACACCCAAACTTCGGGAATTCAACAATTTTTGAAGTATCTAATCAACAAAATAAAGGAGCCGTGACGGTTGCTATGAAACTCAGCCAACTTGAAATATTGCATAATTTGGGTGACAACATCAAACAAAAATCACAATCTGGAGTCTCTGGAAATGCGTGTGCAAAGATGACATAACCGTGTGCAAAGTGTTAAGCACACGGCGTGTGCAAAATACCGTTTTCAGAGCATGTTTTCCGTGCGCAAAACCCCTTTTGCAAGACAGTCGTATAAAAAAACATTTAAAAATCTTGCTAATAATTAGTAAAATCTTTTTTTCTCTTATGAAATCCTGCGTTTCTTTTCCTTTAGTATCGTACACAGTTTTTGTATATTCAACAGGCGTGTAATGTTCAGGAAATATAATGATAAACGTAAGAAGTAAAAATATGTTTTTTTTTTCTTATTCTAAATCTAAATGTATTGTCAACTCGTAAACTGTCTTACAACTTGGAAAAAAACTATAACTGGTGAAGAGATTTCGTTTCTATTTTGCTTAAATTTTCTAAAAGCCTCGTCAAGACTGCTATTTTACTGAAAATTACGCATAAAGCACCTCCCTTAAACTTTAAACCTTTTTGATCCAAAAAATGGACCACCAAATTGGCCAAACTTTATTGGTACGTGTTGCACAAAAAATGTGGTAGACTGAAGACTTTCAATCTAGCCAAGAATTTGACAATAGAACATAATTATGTCATTTATTGGCCAATAGGGATTTTTAATATCCGTTATCTGGATAGTTAAGTGAGAAACATTACGTAGGTAACCATTATCAAAATGAAAAAGAAGAATTTTTTCTTGACTTTCCCACAATTTTGCATTAGATATACATACCTGTAGTTTAAATTTACGAAAAAAAGGAAGAAAAAAAAAGAATTCAAAAAATTTAAAAAATCAATTTTTTTTTCTAAAGGGGGGTAGTTCTTTTGTTTGCTGATAAGACCATTTTTCATAGATACAGTCATTCGAAAATCACTAAAAAATTCATGAAAAATTTGTGTTCCCTTAATTTTTTTCAGTAGCATATGTTCCCCTCGATTCTCCCGTATTTGAAAATGAATGCAGTTGATAAATTTTAGAATCACTTCTAAATTTTTTTTCTTATGAATTTTTACGACAAAGGCCTATGCGTATTTCTCAAATATGCTCAATTTTGATCAAAAAACATTTAAAACTTAGTGATAATAAAGAAAAACATATATTTACTTGCAAATGGGGCATTCGATGCCAAATCACTGAGGTCGTGACCATTTTTAATTTTCCTGATTTTTTTGTACTATCTAATACCCATTTAGAGTAGCTTTCATGAAATCAAATTTTTATTTCAACCCCTCAAGAAGTTATGAGCGTTCGAATATTTTCAAATACCAAAAAATCAAGACCTCAATGACTTAGCATGGAATAAATACCCCAAATACAATTAAATCGGTTAAATATAGAAAATACAGCCTTAAGTACATAAAAACTAATTAATTATAAGTCCTACATATAAAACTGTTTACTTTTATTTATAAGTACCTACGTGAAAATAATTCTTAAAATGTGGGATTAGGATAACAGCAAACGCATGCTTTACAAACGCTTTTAAGTTATTATTTTATTTGAGTAAATTTAAATAGTAACAATAATGAATAAACAGAACATCAAGGATTTTATTTTTGTGCTTACTTTTGTTCTACACGTTTTACTTTTCACGATCTCAGTACCTAAAAATGCCAGAAATTTGACTATTTCTCGGCTAAGGATAAGGTCACCTTAAAATGACAGGCAAGCAATTCTGTTGAGAGCACTGGCATTGAGCGTTTTGCTTCACGCAGTCTACTTTACAACTTTTTTAAAATGATGTCAATCCCGAAAATCTCGGGATCACGAAAACCTAATCCCGAAAATTTCGAGACAACATACTCTTACAAATAAATTTGCTTATGCTACACAAGACTACTGGGTTGGGTCCCAATTTTTAAACTATTATTAGTACGATTGGGAAAGTACACGCATAACTCGACTCTATCGAATGACAGTTTTCTACATAATTGAAATCGGAGAAAATATCCACAACCGACGTACATTAACATAGAAAAGATATCGCCAGCGTACAGGTGCAACGTTCTATTGCCCGTACAGGAGAATGTTTATACTTACTCTCTTCTATATTTAATTAGCTTATTATTAGTAATTACTTCATTCTAAAGAAATCAGCCCGGGACACGCACAGAGCAGTCCGAGGTACTGATATCTTCGCCTTATAACGCTTTAACAACCAATAAGATTGCTAATTAAAGTTAAATAATAAATTAGCGTGCAACAGGTCAGTCACCCCACTTCATAAATTTTACAAATGAATTATGCATGCGAAGAAAAGCAGGACTGAAAGTTTTAGACATGAATATTAATTGGTATAATTGCAAAATATGTACGACTAATAACCCCAAAGATATCGTGATTGGGCATTATTTAAAAACGCACAGGACAGGTTTCCCATGATGGATTTTGCCGTTCTCTTCAAATTAGGTACGAAATTATGAATTTAAAATATACAGCGTATTTTTTTAAAAACCTGACAGGCCAACTTTTTTTTTTTGAAGTGACAGACTAGTATGTACTTCCACCTGCAAAGATGTAGAAAATAACTTGACTAAGAAAAATTTACAAAGAATGCTTTCCGGTATTGTCAGATTTCTGCAGTAGCTACTAAAACAATATTTTCTTAAACAACACCGTATTTTTTAACATACTTTGACAAATCTTCACATTTTAAATAAAAAATGTTATGTTACATTTCTTTATTGGCGTAGCCGTTTTAAAACAATCGGCAAAAACAGTGAAAATAATCTTCAGTCTGTTCCTACAGATTCTGTAGGAACTAAAAGAAGCATAGCACATAGCAATATTGTGTTGTTTGAAAAGTCATAATTATTGTGTTGTTATTGTGTTATTTGAAAGCTGTTGTATCTGAATGTGTATAAAAATAACGTTTTAATTCAATTGCTAAGATGAATCAGTTACTTAATCCAAATAAGATGGAACACCCCTCATTTTACGCGAAATGTGCGGGATTATCTTCATGAACTGCGGCCAGAAAAATAAATAGGAAGAAGTTCAATTGAGTGGCCTGCTAGGTCGCCTGACCTCACCTTTAGATTTTTTCATGTGCAGGTTCTTAAAAACCAAAGTATACCTGATCGCTCTGTTCTGTTGATAAACTAAAACAATCGACAAATTAATAAACATTACGTCCAATATGTCGAAAAATGTTAATAATAATATGTTAAGAGTTTATTATTATAGATTAAGTACCTACAAGGAGGGCATCAGTTTGAGCATTTCAGTATTTTAAGATAGTTTCTTTTAGCAAACAGTTATATTGTTGTTGAGTAATAATTAATTGTTCTAAAATGGCTACTCCAATAAAGAAACAACATGACTTCATTTTATTAAAGAACCATTTTTAATTTGTGTTAACACGCTTCTAATAATGTTAAACATCAAATTTGTTTGTTTTCAAAACCTTATCAGTGACAAAACTGAAATATTGGTATAAACTTGTTATTTTGAAAATTATATATTTTGCACAAATGTACGCAAAAATCAAAAACTAATAAGTATATACTTTTGGAATACATTTTTAGCCCTCCTTCCGTTTTCGAAATAAAATACAGGGTGTTTCATAAAAAAACACAAATTGTGGTCATATCACAAAAACTAAAAATATGAGAGATAGCAGAGGTTATGAACATGTCAGAAGAACGTGTTTGTCACATGTTAAATCAACATTTAAACATGACAAAGCTGTCCGCGCGTTGGGTGTCGCGTTTGCTCAGGTTATACCAAAAACGTGTTCGAATGAACATTTCCAACGCTCTGTTGGCGCAGTTTAGGCGCAATAAATCCGAATTTTGGCGCCGATTAATTACTGTAGATGAAACTTGGATACACCATTATACGCCCGAAACAAAAATACAGTCCAAACAGTGGACTGCAAAGGAGGAACCGGCTCCAAACAAAAGCAAAAACTGTTTTTTCGGCTGGGAAAGTGATGACGTCTGTTTTTTGGGATAGTCATGGAGTTATTGTAATCGATTATCTTCAAAAAGGAAAAACCATATACGCATCATTACTTGACAAGCTGAAGGCAGAACTTGCGAAAAAGCCCACATTTACAGAAAAAGAAAATGCTGTTTCACCAAGACAACGCACCGTCTCACACCTCAGCGGTTGCCATGGCGAAAATCCACGAATTACGGTTTGGACTGTTTGACCATCCGCCTTACTCACCAGATCTAGCCCCAAGCGACTTCTTTTTGTTCCCTCGTCTAAAAATTGCGCTCGGAGGACAGAGATTTTCGTCAAATGAAGAGGCAATCGCCGTGAACAATTATTTTGCAGAGAAAAACGCCGAGTACTATTTGGAGGGTTACAGAGATGGGAGTATCGCTGGGAGAAGTGCGTAGAGTTACAAGGAGACTATGTTGAAAAATAAAAAAAAAATCTGAAAAAATGTCTTGTATCTTTGTTAGGTCGGAAACTTTTCAGACCACCCTCGTATAACATTTTAATAAATGATATAAAGTAGAATTTGTTTACCATTTGTCAACAAGCATGTGTATAAACAGGTGTTTCTTGATATTGATATACGAGTATAATTATTGCTAAATATTTATTTTAACCTTGATATAATTGTGAATAAAATAATGTGAGTAAACAAAAGGTTCGCTAAGAAATTTAAAATGTAGTCAATGTAACTATAACTTTATTCAATCTGTATTATTTTCTAAAGCTAATTGTAAGGGTAGTAGTTTTATTAATATTTAAAACAGATTCAAATTTTCGTAATGTACCTACTGACAATTTGTCGGACAAATTAAAGTAAAATGAACTACTTACATCGACTGTATATCTAAATAGCAAATTATAAATAAATATCGGTTTTCATTTTGATGTCGAGCAGTCGAGCAAGTGTTGATGACTCATATTGCAACATAAATAGTCATATAATTTATAATACCACTCCGAGACACAATAATTCTGCAAATGAATCTAATTTTGTAACATATCGTATTACTAAAATAATGCATTATGGCATCGGATAAATATATACAAGGTCATCTGCTAACTAGACGACAACTGTATTCGCTGCATTATTGTCATGTACTAGAACCTAGGGTATTTCTAAATATTAAGCCAGTATTCTGGCAAAGTGATATGCAGAATGTATGGAGCAAATAATTAATTGCATTGATTAATTTAATACATATATCTATTCGTAGATAACCGAGTTTTTATTTTAATTTTTAAGAATTCTGACAGTTTTGAGAAATAAAAAATATTTAATAGGTACAGTTGATAACTTTCAATGCTTCCATAAATTATAGACATTTATTTTGTACTGGGAACTTAAATCAAGCAACCAATTTAACTTTGTTGAAATATTTAAGTTTTTATGAAAAATTCTTGAAACTGTAAAAGAATGGCAATATTAATAATATTAACTTCAACACTTGTAAGAGACGAAAAGGAATTTTATTTTTATAATAGTGTGAAAAAATGTGGGGTAAGAACTAGGGGTACATCCATTCAGACTGAAAAACTTTTTGCTGTTAGAATGACAAATGCAATACTTTGAACGCTGCTTTTGAATTTATTTTAATTCTCATAGAGAGTGCACCTTCATACATGATAAAAAACGAGGGAAAATCTCCCATAATAAAAAATATAGGTTCTTAAAATTATTCACAAAATTTCAAACTAGATATCAAATATCCACGAAACTGTTAGGTCTAGATCTTGATCTAGAAATTAATGTTTTTACTTACCTTTAACATTAGTTTAAAATTAGTTTTCTTTCCAATAATGCTATTTGATTAAGAGTTGATGCCGAATGATGCCTACCTCCGGTAGAATCAAAAGTAATGTCATAATTTTTATCTACACTGATAAAAATTGTGGAAATTTATATAGGCTTTCTACATATTTGTAATGATTTTTGTTCACAAAAAATATAAAATAAATTGAACATATCAAGTGTGTACATGATACATTGTGTAGAATTACACGTTTCATTGTATTTTCTTTTTGCTTTGTATTTTTACCTTTTAAATTTACATTTTAAAGTGTATTATTGCTTAATCTTTTCTGTTTTTACTATATTTGATGTAAATATACGAATAAAAGTATGAATTTACTTGACCTTATTCATGTGATCACCCGGTGTGTTGTTCTCGTGCGTGTATAGAAAACTGCTACTGTTGTTCAAATAAATATAACGAGGTAAGTATCTCAATATGACTCTGTTATATAAATCTCTGGGTATATCTTCATTTGAAGTTTATGAGAAACATCAATAATAACCGTATTGAGCTGTGACTAACCTTTACACGTACACATCCAGATTGTGGCTTACTATTGGTCCCAATAGTCTCAAGAAGTGGCCATTGCTCTCGAAGTGGTTTAAAGATCCCACCTCAAAATGCACCTGGACGTGGAAAAACTAGGGCAAAATCTTTATCCAAAAAGTCTTCATATAAACGAAAATCGCAGTAAAACTTTTCCAAGAAAATACATGAAGAATATTTTTCCGTACACTTATTTATTTTAAGTTAGAAGTCAATTTTATGAAAGAAAATGTATCTCATTTGTCTTAAATAAGTACATATTGTTTATTTAATTAGTGCTCACTGTTAAAGATGTCTTAGATTAATTCAAGCTTTATATGGTTTTCCGTAGTACGAAAACGAATTTGGTAGCTCATTTTTAAATTTAAACAATGAAGGATAAAGACGTCACTAAAAAAAGGTGTGTAAAATTAAATCTATATTTTGTCCTTTAAATAAGTAGGGACGTTTTTTACATATATTTTTAATATTTAACGACTTCGTTAATTTAAACCTGTTATAACAAGTTTTTCATCGTACCATTACTTTAAGAAAGCTGTTTGGTTTAAATAATATTCGGTATCATTTATCTTTAGGTATAATTCAGAAATTTATATTTTACTCTAGAGATTTTACACTTACTGCATTAATAAATAATAAGTCTTCTTAAATTTATTGCATTATTTTCCCTCACTTAAGTACGATGTAATTGTAATCTGTCTTGGAAAAATATTTATATAAAAAAATATATTCTTCTAAAAAAGTATTCTTCTAAAAATATTACATAATAATAAGTAATGCCTTAAAAATACTACATATTTAGTTTTCCTGTTTCTTACAATTAGAAAAATTACACTTTAGGTGTCGTACTCGTAAATATACCATAATGTAAATTAACATTTTGAGTGAATTACACAAAAAAGTGTAAAATTACATGCTTAATGTAACTTTACTTGTATGATGTAATTTTACATTGATTATTGTGGCGTAAAAATAAACAAAGAACTAGTGTGTAATTTTACACAAAATTTTTATGAGTTTTAAGACAAAATCCAAAATTTCATTCATTTAACTCACAGTTACACATTTAATGTCATCGTTCACGCCCTGTATATTATAATAAATATGCTTTGCCTAATCGTAAGATACGAATAAAAGCCGAGGTAAAAGCCTCAACCAAATTTGGCAGCACCTAATGCCTCTAATGTAATTCTAAAAGCTTTATAAAGTTAGAAATAAAATACCTGAGATAAATCCTTCTTAATGTGTCGTTAAACTGCTTTTACGGTATGTACCTATCAAAGACTATCATGTTGAAATTACACAAAAATTACAATTACAATTTCAACAGGATGTATACGTAGTACAGCAAACACCTAACTAAAAACAATTCACGGCCGTGAATATTTTAAAAATATTTTCGGTTTTTTTTTCAGATATTGAGGCCCGCATAAAACCACCTATCACAGACGAAAATGAAATTAAAAATATGAGCAAATATACAGGGTGGTTCAAATTACAAAATTTGTTTATAAAGATAATTTAGAGGATAATTTAGTAAAAATCCGATTTCTAAACATAATACATCTCACTGTTTACAATAGAGTGGCTATTTATATCTCTCATTATATTGTTTTTTCATATGGTGAACGATATAGAAATGCGAGATGTAAGACACCTCGTAGTGCCCATTTATTTTACGCGGACTTTTTAACTCCTATGTATAGAGAATATTTAATAAAGTGACCTTCAAATTTCACGTAGAATCCGAAAATGTAATAATATATAGGGTGTCCCATTTAAAATAACGAAGAAAGTTCTAGATATTTTAGTTGTGTTTGCCCCAGGGACATCGCCATGTTGCCAAATTTTCAAATTTTTCGAAGCAGTACTTTCATAGATATCGATCGGCGCAGTTCCCGGTGGGACACCCTGTATAGAGGGATACCTACGTGGTATTAGATTTCGGATAAAAAATTTGTAGCAGTTGCTGAATTTGCAATTTTGACCAAGTTATAATTTCCAAAAACTTATCTTTTTATGGTATATTTGACAAAATTTGAGCTCATATATTTTTTGTTTATGCTTATATTGTATATTGCATAACTACATAATTACTCTCACGTGTGGGGCAAATATTGCCGGAGAGTGCGCTAAGTCAACGAACCACAAGTTAAGATTATGATATACGTGTCCGCCATGCCACATAGCGTCTCATCTTGAATATTACGTTTTACACTTAGTGTAACGATATGTCAGTTGTGATTAAACATAAATTCACTAGAGATTCATTAGACGTTGGAATAAGAAGGACCAATAAGTAAAACAATCGGAAAAATTCATTGGCATAATTGACCTATGTGAACCTGGCACCCGACTTTTCAAAATTCATATTTTTTTAAAATTCTTATAGATTTTCGTTTGTAGTTGTTTGTAGTAACAATATTTTCGTTTGTAGTAGCTCAAAAAAAAAGTTATATGGCCTATAAAAAAAACCATCCCCCACAATTTGGCCGCACTTAAATCTGATGGTTGATTCCTATAGAAAATCGTTTGTAGTTGATTGTAGTGAACGAATTTTCGTTTGTAGTAGCAAGGAAAAAAAGTTAAAGCTATTTTCAAAATTTACCGTGAGTAAATTTAGAAAGCGCTTCCAATTTCAAGTTTATTTGTGTATAATAACTTCTACACGTCAAATTATGTTTTTAAAATTGTTTAAAGCTGTTTGTAGTTGCACATATTCCATTTGTAATTCAGTGCAAACTAATGAAAAATGACTACACTCCAAACTCTGGCTCCAAAATCGTTTGTAGTTGCCTGTGGTGGTGTTTATTTCGTTTGTAGTTATATGAAAACTGACGAAAGGTCACTAAACCCCAAACTCTGGCTTTAAAATCGTTTGTAGTTGTTTGTAGTAGCCTTCATTTCGTTTGTAGTTCTTCGAAAACTGACGAAAAGTCTCTAAAGTCCAAGCTCT
>NW_019416751.1:61302-80146 GCF_000390285.2 Anoplophora glabripennis | reverse complement strand
CAAACGAAATGAAGGCTACTACAAACAACTACAAACGATTTTAAAGCCAGAGTTTGGGGTTTAGTGACCTTTCGTCAGTTTTCATATAACTACAAACGAAATAAACACCACCACAGGCAACTACAAACGATTTTGGAGCCAGAGTTTGGAGTGTAGTCATTTTTCATTAGTTTGCACTGAATTACAAATGGAATATGTGCAACTACAAACAGCTTTAAACAATTTTAAAAACATAATTTGACGTGTAGAAGTTATTATACACAAATAAACTTGAAATTGGAAGCGCTTTCTAAATTTACTCATGGCAAATTTTGAAAATAGCTCTAACTTTTTTTCCTTGCAACTACAAACGAAAATTCGTTCACTACAATCAACTACAAACGATTTTCTATAGGAATCAACCATCAGATTTAAGTGCGGCCAAATTGGGGGGATGGGTTTTTTTATAGGCCATATAACTTTTTTTTGAGCTACTACAAACGAAAATATTGTTACTACAAACAACTACAAACGAAAATCTATAAGAATTTCAAAAAAAAATTTGAATTTTGAAAAGTCGGGTGCCAGGTTCACATAGGTGCATAATTGCCACCAAACAATACAATTTCAACAATGTTCTGAATGTAAGTTGTTAAGAATACAATTATTACAAGTAAACATCGTTAAACTAAAAGGCCTTAATGAACCAAGTGTCTAAAGGTCTGGTTTGTAAGATACAGGGCAAAAAATATATACCTACTTACATTTATCAATTATCTGTGTAGACATTTGACTTACAATTATAGATGAAAGTTGGCTAATGACATAAATAATCAAAAGTAAAAATTAACTGAATCCGTATATAAATCTATCACGAGGCACTGTTACTAATTAAAAAAAAAACACAAAATTTCGCCGCCACTAATTAGTTTGGAATAAATACATTTCGATATCACTCTTGTAACCGCTTATGAATTCGTAGCCACTCGAGGAACTGTCATCATCGATGGAATGTTGAAGGGTTTGTTTTTGTTTATGTTTAGAGTCCCAAATTGTTATCTTTCAAGGGTTAAGTTCTAGCCTTGTGTGTAAGACCATCATTATCATTATCAAACTTTTATAAACGCTTCCTTATTGGTCATGTTTAGTAAAAAGTAAACTGATAGGGTAGAGGAACGCACAGGGAAACGCCCCTGTGAATGGAACAAAACTGAATATCCGGGAAGCAACCGCATCGTTCAATTGATGAAACAACCATAGCCGTGTGGTTTTTATTATTATTATTGTTATTGTTATTATTGTTTTAATAGAAAAGTAATGAACAGGTTGCTAAGGCTGACAGTGGCGAACGGTTAGTTCCTATTTTATAGTTTGTATAACTGCTCTCATACTTTAGTGTTCGGAATCGTAATAAATAATGTCATGTCACCCCTATTATTTCGACGGAGACAATGGAGCAAACTAATCCCTGTCTCTCCCTTGCCGTCGACATGCATTTAAGTCCTAATATATTTCTAAGAAAATAATATCACTTTATTCGAAAATTAATCAACTTTGAGTTATTAAAATTCGCTTGATAAAAAAAATGTAGGGTTTTTTTGCGTGAAATGCAAATTTAAATACAGTGCAAGCATCGAAAGTAAGTGTGATGTAAGATTTAGCAAAATAAAGGTGTATAATTTAGAAATCTTTATTTTATTTCATTAACCCACTTTGAAAAAATACTTAAAACAAAAGAGTACAAAAAATACAAGCATCACTTTGTAAAATCACGAATTACATGAATACTGGCTATCCCAAACCTACAACTTCATCACTCCAAGGTCAGAGCAAGTAGAAATGATTGATTATACATACCATATTATCTGTGGGTTTTTAATCGACAACCTTTCGCAACACACTTCACCGCAAAATTAATGCTTAAACAGAAATTCACCATAAGTTTGATATGCAAACTCACTGGTCCGATTTGGATCGCTTAAATCTGCGCTGCAGACCTATACTTCACGAAAGATATTTAGCTGTTATCTGTCTTTACGCATTGATCCCTAATCTAATCGTACAATTTAAATATCTGACACATTAAAATGCAAATTATCAACTTAAAATCACACATTCTGATCAATTACACTTCAGATTCCATCGTGGGCTAACACGCTCAATTAGGTTGAAATCTGGTCTATGTGAGATCTGATTCGATATCTCGTGTATAGGTAGAATGTAGCTCTATATGTAGACATAGAGCTTATACAAATCCTATTCAGTAGACTATTAAAAAATATATAGAGAAATATAAATTTACATCGCTTGTTCTTTCCTCTGTTTCAGTATGTACTCTTTAATACAGAGAGCTGTACTTTCCAATTAAACAATTACCTACATTGAATCTGAAAACTCTGAAAAAGACAGGAGTCCTCATCGCCCACCATTCTATTTGTAAATTCAAGAACAGATGGCGAATGATGTCACTGAAATATTCGAAGAGTCTAATAAATTCTTAATAATATTGGTACAAATAATTGCGCTACAAGTGTATTTAATTTTATTACATAGAAAAATGGTAATTATATCAACCTCTGTGGTAAAAAGAGAAATACAATTCACTCTAAACAATTTTTTCTGCGAAATCGAATGTTTGCTCTCGGTTTGGCTAAGCTAAAAATTATTTATACAGTATGTTTCACTTAAAGTCGGAACACCTCCACATTTAGAATGGTGTTGGCCGATTTCCAAAATTTGTTTTTTATGTGATACTTAGTACTCAAAATGGCCTACTTACAACAATTAAAAAACATATTAGACATTTTTTTTTCGATTTGATCACACCTCAGAACCCTAAATACAGTTTCATTATTATAGGTTTTACAAAATAGGTGCAATCTCAGAATCGGACACTTCTGACTCGGACAATCAAATATGGTTACGTATAAAGACTCACTTTTAGGTATATACAGGCTGTTATAAATTCGCTTCTCACTACAGGGATCTCGGAAACGATAAGAGCTACGAAGTAACTTAAATGGGGGCAAAGTTGCGTAATCAGGGGACCAATATTATGCCTCTAACAAATCAAGGCTAAACATGATTAGTTTTCGGAATATTTGAAAAAAAAACGAAATTTTGTAAATCCGTTTTTGTTTCATTTCAGCTTTGTATGAGGCTGACATAATCAATTTTTGTATGTAACGTTTCGTCTCTCCAGAACCATCATCAACTTCATTTTTTTTTAAATACGACCCTAGAAATTGTATTACATTTTTTGCAAGCTTTCATGACCCCTAATACTATACTACCTCAGCCCGAACCAGATTCAGACGTTTTTTGTCGAAAAATTCGTCCTCGGTGTATTTGTTCCAAATTTATCCAAATTTTTTATTTAAATTTCTTTGTTTATTGAATTATCGTACACTGTAAGTGTTGTTAGACCCTGTGAAATCCATTTAGTTAGTTAAGCTATTACCACCACGCGTTACAATAAAACATTTATTATTATTAACTATTACCATCACTTGGTCATACATAACTCAATAAGTGCGTCAAAATTAAAACATTATTACAATTTTAATTTTATTATGACAAATTAATTCTTAAAAATGCATATGAACAACAAAAACGCCAACTGAATATTATTCTTTAAAAAATTTCAGTAAATGTTCAAAAACATTTTCGTTTTGACAAAAGTTAAAAATGAAAATCAGCGTATTATCTGAATTTATTATATCTGTAACCGCAACTGTGAAAGAGCATGTCAGATGTATTTGTATGAATATCCTGAAAAAAATAGAATTTTGAGCACTCCACAAGCCTAGAAATAACTATGGCCACGGGAATAAAACTCTAATGTTTTATTTTAACACCTGGTGGTAATAGTTTATATAACTAGATGGATTTCACAGGGTCTAAAGACACTTACAGTGTACGATAATTTAGTAAACAAATAAATCTAAATAATAAATTAGATAAATTTGGAACGAATACATTGAAGATGAATTTTTCGAGCGTATTTAAAAAAATGAAGTTGATGATGGTCCTGGAGAGACAAAACGTTACATATAAAAACTGATTATGCCATTCGATAAAGGGCAAAAAGAGGTCACGAGAGTGTTCTTCTTTTTTCAGTATCACCTCAAACAAGGCTGAAATTAAGCAAAAGCGGATTTCCAAAATTTCGTTTTTTTCAAATATTTCGAAAACTAATCATATTAGCCTTGATTTTTAGGGGCATAATGTTGGTCTCCTGGTTACGCAACTTTGACCCCATTAAAGCTATTTCGTACCTCTTACCGTTTCCGAGATCCCTGTAGTGATAAGCGAATTTGTAACAGTCTGTATTCACCACCAAAGTTTCAAAATATTTGGATATCAGGTGAGTGAGATATCAGGATATATTTCTCAGTATACTCTTAATTATTATAAGCTTGTTAAAAATATTTTTTAATCCCACTTGTATTCCCACTTTGTTACCCAAGGACTACAAAATCCTTAATACAGCTGCTATACCGTCTCTGTAAACAATTATTTTAATTTAAACTAAACTCCACCAGTGAACCAGTCCGCCTCGTCATATATGGTCATACTTTTTTGTACGACTTTGAAACTGCTGAGTCATAACGATTTCTACTGGTCGAGAACAGACTTCAATCATTGGTAATATGTCAGCACTGTTGATGATTTTAAATACTACTTACTGCCGACAATGGCGTCCCGATAACTTAGTAAATAAGGGTGCAATAAACTGTTATGTCTATTAATGTCTGTTAATGCCTTAAAAATTCCCCCACAATGCCATGTAATACTTGTACAATGCATGGATACTGTACAACACCATACCACAGCAGTTCTGTTTGCCCCTCGATAGCAATTTTGGGTTCACACAACAAAACAACTAAAAGATTAATTACTTAGTTACGCTTGCCCGCGGTTATTTTTTCCGTCTTCTTTTATGAACACTCATGATCACTTTTAGACTTTATTGTCTGACAACATTTTTTTAAAAATAGGATTTACATTCAACAATTTTTATATAATACTTATATGAATAAATTTTCCAATTTGTTATTATTTACTTTACTAACTTTTAGAGAAAAAACAATAATGATAATGGCAAATTACAAATTAAGATATACTCGAGGATAAAGTTTATAAGAGGATAAAGTTTATAACTTACACTAGACTAACGAAAGTTCAATAATAAAACACGTAATATGTAAGCTATTAAAATATTTAGATAAAAATATTCAAAATAATAAATGTTTAAATTCCAGCACGTACCCATGCAACTAAAATTGGTAATTTCCTTGGTAAGTATTAGATAAATATTAAAATTCACTAATAGAGGCAATAAATAATTAAGTAGAATCATTTCTATGGTTTCCGATTTCTTGGCCAGCCCCGGTCTATTGAAGCTAGAAAAATAACCATAATTTTTGTAATACATGTACCAAGAGGTACAGCCAATTTTTAGCCAACCAAATTTATCAAGAAATTGGTCGAGTTATAACAGTACATACATTTAGTCATGTAATATAAAAATTGTGCACTTAGCTTCAATAAATTGTCCAAGAAATTGAACACAATAGACCTGGTTTTAAGGAGGAACACTAGACTGGACACACACCGCTGAGGCATAGTGGTGTACAAAGTCCAGATGTTGTTAGGAAGTAGTAATTACAGATTATATTACTCATTAGATGCCCTATGCATTGCACAAATATGGAAGGCATTGGTTTATTATGGCATATCAGTCTGGCAATAAGTAATACAAAATAACATATTTACAACTCTATTAAGGATTGTGAACTGCAGATTCCATAATTAATTTTTATTCTAAAAGTTGGTATGTATCCTTAAATATGACCAATAAATTGGCCAACTTATTTTAAGGTTTAATTTGTTGACCTATGTATTTATATCTATTGGTTCAACAACACGGCCAACAATTATTCTTAAATCCTACAAAACGAATTTTAGTGGTAAAGTAAACAAATTTTATGCAACATATGAACAACAAATAAAAGCAATATAAATTGTAAGGGTAGTACTTATCTACTATCATGAGTATAATAAATTGTTGACATTCAACGATTTGTGTGTAATTTATTCGTTTCGTTATGCAATGGTGACTACGTTTATATTATACGTTTATTTTACTGGAAAACTTTAAAACATCTAGTGAGTTTTGACAATAAATTGGACCTATTTCTTTTGAATAGATAATCAGCTTTTTATCTGGAAAAACATTTTGCTGTATTATTTAGCCAAAGATTTTAAAAATGATCAACTTTAAAATAAAATTTGTTTTTACTATATTCTATTTTAAAAAACAGCAAAACTTTAGTTAAGAAATATACCTAGAAGTACTCTCATGTATAGACATATACATTTTAGTTATGAAAAATAATTAGCATTAAAATGAAAACTACAAGTAAAATAGAACACTATTAGGCAACGACGAAGATGTAAAAAAAATCCTTTTATAATACATAGCAGTAGGTAGATATAAATCTTTCATATGAAAATGCGACTATAATGGTATAGTTGTAGTATATTTAGATACAATAGATGAAAATACTCGTGAAAATTACACTTTTATTGTGAATTATATTATCACTTTGTGTTTTAAATATTTTTCAGTAGGTTCATGCAAATTTAGTTAGTTGTTTTAACATCGGATTATACTAAGAAAATCGTACAAATTTACATTTGACATAGCATTTTCGGCGTTAAAAGCGAAAAAATGTCAATTTCGTATCGACTAAGCCCTGTGAAAATACTTATTACCTAATGGTAGGTATATGAGAAAAGAACAGTTTATTTTTGGCAAATAGGTACCTAGGTATAAATATACGAGGAGTATATTATACGAGATATGGATGAGACATGAACTTGATCTTTACCTCTACAAGTGTAATTTGTTATTAAACAACTTCACAATAATGGATTTTGTATTTTCCTTTCATTTGACATTGTTTATATGGATAAGCACACTTTGAAGGAATCTAAGATTAATTTTAAGAAATAATTTTGTAAAAAATAAAAAAACATTTAAAATACTACACTTTTGGTGGCGCAATTTGCTACGAGTAATACATACCAAATTGAAAAAAATAGCTTAACTGAGAAAACAAATACGGCATAGTATTACGATTAAGTAATCAAAAAATAACCACACGTAAATCCATTAATATTGTGTTTCCCAAAAAGTGTCGTACGAAGTTGTACTATTATTTTTAAAACGTGTCTACACACAGGTGAGTGTGCTGGTTAGAGTTCTATCAAAACAGTATCGCTACATAAAATACAAGTGCCGGCGACACAACTCCCGCAAGAGTACACACGTTGATGTCTGTTCTATGTATTTGATCTAGACATGAAAGACTGTCCTTATATTTGTAGCTTGTAGCATTAGGAGCAGAATCGCTTCCTACGAATCCTACGTAAATATTTCACTTTTTATTTCCGATGTTTCCGATACACCCTGTATGTGCCTACCTTACAGTGATCAATAATAAACAGGAAATTCTTATAAGATACATTTACTTACACACTTGGTGACAATGAGTGAGAAATTTACGTCTATTTGAATTGATAAGACTATAATATTTTGACCACGTTACAGCAGAGCTGTGCGTGTATATAGGAATGTGTGTATAGCGGAACTCACCCGGTTACATTCCAGGGCTTCAGCAGAGTGTTCCTCTTTCTGTCGAAAGCAATTAGAACATTTCGTTTTATGAAATATATTTGGCGTAAATTTCTTGCACTGTGACATGTTGCACTTCACTCAAAGAAAAACTTTTAAACACTTAACCGTCCTCTTCAAAAAACAAGCCTAATTTAAACTTACAAATCTCTGCCATGGTAGGTATACCACCGCACACAGTAATCACTGATGTTATGCTTCAAAAAATCATGTTAACATCACTTTTACAAACAAACGCATGTAAAATCTCACGTAATGTTCGATTCGTAATAAAACAAAATATAAACCGCTCAGACTTAACTAACCCACAGTCATGCAGTAAATAAATACACCACCACACACCACAGCACGTAAACAGCAACATAGATTCACGTGGGCACATTAGCGCCGCACCTCCCTCCAAGTTGTTTAATATCTCATAGACATCAGAGCCCCCTAGACTTTCTTTGAAGAAACTATATTCATTGTCTGAACTGACTGAAGTATTATACTTATTTCAATCTACACTATATTCCTGTAATAGAAACCTACACTCTCACTTTTAAAATCACGAAAGCACAGACCACGAATACTATAGACAGACAAATCTATCAATATTTTTGCTATCTATGCTGGCATCTATTTTTGTCTACATGTACTGCATAAACGTGGAGGTAGTTTTAAATTAATGGTTATTTTCTCATTGGATTTTAAATAATTCGTTGGTTCTCAGTCATATCAAATCTTCGTGAAAAGGTAAATTATAAAATTATATTCCTCATAGCAGCGATATATGAAAAAAAAAATTAAACATTAATTTAGACAGACATAAAAAATTAAAAAATTATATTACTTTCATAGATGTATCACCGTTATTGTATAAAATTTAAAAATCAACGAACTCTTATTTTTTCTGTACAGAAACAATTAAGATTTCCATTTTTTTTATTAATTATGATAAAATATTTAATTGCAAAAATAAAACCGTTCATGAAACAAATAAATTGAGACACAAAGTAACATTTTTATTAGATTTCTTTGCAAAAAATAATAAAATAATTAGAGACTGGATGTTATTGGCATTAAAAGTTCCAAATAGGAAAAACCTTAATTTTGGAAAAAAAACATAACATGTAATATATTTATAGAAAGCTATTCTGGTTAGTGAATCCTGATCTTTATTGTATCTAATCTAAAATCTATTTCTCATTGGGAATATTATTAATTCTTTGTATATCATAAAAAATAATATTTATACACAGCATGTCCGCGGATTGAGTTACAAGAGAGGACAATAAATGGACCAAAAAGTGATAGATGTGTGAAAAGTGAAGTACTACTGGACATTGTATCTGTACTGGACCCTAGAATATATACTTAAGACTGGACTTACTGGAGGCAGCGTCTCAGTCAGGGAGACTAGACAGTCTCAGTTAGTATCATTTATCTAGGGTCTCAGCACATACTTCTATCTATAGAAGTATGTGGGTCTCAGTCACAAAATATATAATAGAAGTAATAGAGTCTCAGTGGCCGAGAGTGTAGTGGGGGTTTAGAGACAGAGATGTATAGGGGGGATATGCTATCTCTCTCTAGCAACATGCAATCGATAGCATACAGGGTCGGAAAGGCCCAAGGATTTTATACAAGTATGATATAAGATACATATATATACATTGTATAAAATCCTTGCGCTGCCTCCACTCTCCAGTAGTTTATGCTCTAACGCCTCTTTCACACGGACGTTATTTTGCCGATCGGTATTTAAAACGATCGGCAAAACAAAGACTAAAATTTTAAATTACACATAGTTAAATAGAGCTTTACACACAGAAACGTCGTCGTCAGATCTGACGGTCGGCTACCGACCGGCAAAACAACGTCCGTGTGAAAGAGGTGTAAGCACAGCTTAATTAGCTGTGGTGTAAGTATGCCTCAAATCCTTGCCTCAAACCAGAGATATAGAGTTATCTCTGCCTCACACATAACTTTAATGACCTTGTGTTTGACGCTTAGGAGGCTTGCGCAGTTGAAACTACGACAAAAGAATCTATTTATTCCTCCTCCATGTAATTTACATTATTTCGGTATCAAAAATCATATTTATACAGTCATTATAAATAAACAAATGGTCAACAAATAAAAGTAATGAATTGAAACTTAATTTTCAGAATCAAAACGAGATGATTTTGTTGTGGGCAAATACGTTCTAAATCTAAAACAAAAAATACATGTACTATTTAAGAGCTTGATTTTTGCACTTTGCACTCGAAACCAGCTCAGGGTTACTTTGGAGTAAACCCGAAAGAAATGAAGTAGTATCGAAGTGCTTCCGGATTTTGATTTGTGTAAAAAAAAGAGCAGAGGGATCAAAGAAGTTGTATTGTTGTATAGCAATTTTGAAATGGGATCTAAAATTATCATTTGCTTAACTATTATGTAATCGAAGAACAAATTTAATTTCATTTCAGCTCATCTTCCAGTTTATTATATTACAAGATAAAAGCCATAATGTAAAATAATATAACCTTACTTAGGTTGAAATCATTTGTCACATTTGTAAATGTGAATATTTGTAAATAGCTTCGATAATTTGAATTTATTCAGTAAAAGTAATTATAATGGATGCTGGAGGGGATAGGTAATATTTTTATTCATATAGACAATAATAACTATTCTCATTGTAGAGCGCTTCATTCAACCAATATAGCTGTAATTCGTGAAGTATACGACAGCGAATATTCTCAGCACTGTTTTTCCATGGAATTAGAAAAAGCCTTAGACAGTTGTTGCTCATATATTATTATAGAACCAAGTCAACTTGGAGATGAAACTGCACGTTGGATCAGCTTTGGAAATTATTTACATAAAACTGCTGTTATTTCAGGTGTTGCTTCAATTGTGTCAGGTGTGTTTTAAATTTCTGGTCCCATTCAAGAGAAATTAAATTGTCATTTAATCATTTAACCACGTTTATAAATGTTTACCAGTATGTGGTTGCTTCCTTTGTTTAATAAAGCTATGGGATGGGTAAGAAAGAAAAAAAATCGTAATGGGATATATATTACATTATGTAAACAATCTTAATGTACAACTTGCCAAATGTAACGTGGCTGGTGAGGTAGCCCCATCCAAAATGAACCGGGGACAGTTCTCTGTTTTCCAAGTATTTTCTCACACCAACCAATTTAAAATGTTTAACTGTTACATTACATTTAACAAGTTGTATTGATTCAATTTTTAACAGTCTATTTTTGTCATCTTTTGTAGGATTTATATGGCCAGAAAATTTTACACCCCAGGCCCCTCTAAGTATATTTTCTGTTTTATGCACGGGGCTATATACTGCTTCTTGGCAATTTGATCACTGTGTGAAATATCAGGTCAGTTCTTTTTTACCAAAATTCAATATAGAAATATTACACCGAAGAATTAAAGAAACATGAAATGGAAATTTACTATTTATTTTGACTTCACAAATGTTAAAAAAATGTCGGATCATTTAAGTAGCAAATATCTTTTAGGTTGAAAGAGACCCCCGTAAATTAGCAAGACTACCAGTATTAGGGGCACTTACAGCTGCGTCTCCAGTAGTCTTAGTCCGCAAAGATGATACAAGGCGGAAAATATTACACTGCACTGTATCGATAACCGCAGCAGCATTGTGCATATATAGATTATATTGTACAATAAAATAAACGATCCCATCAAGTGCAACGTAGAATATGCAATAATGTTAGATAGCCGCATTTTATGGGCATTTATAATAGAATTACGTGTGAATTCTATGATACTTGGATACTTTAAATAAAGACATTGTCAATGTTTCAATGTGTGCATCGATTTCTCTGTAGTTTGACTCAAGCTAGGTATGACTTAATAAACAAATTATCATACACATATTGTGCAATTTTTTTTAAGCGAATAGAGTTGAATATTAAAAAGGGACGACAACTAAATAATACTTCTCTCAATATAAAGATATATAAGGCACTTTATTATTTACTGATGCCAAATTGTGAAATAAACTATTTGTTGCTAAAAAATAATTTTAAATTATTTTGTCTAATACTGTTATCAAACTTATTTATGTTTTGGAAAGGGTTTAGATTTATTTCTAAGAAAGTTCTGTCAGATAATCTCAAGTTGGTAGTATTAGTACGTAGCATTTGAAAAAAAATCAAATTAGAGTATAGGATAATTTTTATATGCAGTGTGTCCCAAAATTAGTCAACAGGCACATAGGGGTAAAAAGAGTGTGGAAATCTGAGAAGAAAAATCCTTAGGCATTTTTTTATCAGTCTTGCACCACCACCGTGGAGACCGTCAAGGCCGGGCCTCTGATTTTTTATTAGTGCAAAAAAATCGCAGAATTTCATTTTTTATTTATTAAAAATCCACGCTTTTAATATGAACAAAATTACTGAAATGTCATATTTTTACCCAATTATTTTTCATTGAATATTTTCGCTTTTTACTCGAAGACCGGACTTTCGCAATATATTACTGAATTTATTCATATAAAAAAAATCTTAATTTTATTCTAACAAAATAAAACAATAAATAATTGAAGCTATTTCAAGTTTTGGCGGCCTTGATGCTCTCCGCGGCTAATATCCTGGGTACAAGGGAAGTAGTATTTGAAAAAATGTATAACTTGAGAAACGTGATCTTTTAATTAACAATATTAATAGTCAATGTGCTCAAATATCAGATATATTTTGTTATTATAGAGTAATCCTCGGACCTTTACAAATATGGAAAATTTTTTCATTTTAATACTTTACACTTATTTGAACTGAAAAAATTCACATTAATTTTGATCATTAGCCATTTCACCAAATATTAGTCTCAAATAGCGGAGTCATTGAGCTAGTTAAGCTGTGGCATTCTGGCATTATTAAAACAAAAATCAAAATATTGCCTATTTACAATTTTCTGTTGTAAGTTGTTGCTATATTATTTTCTTAAAAATGTGTGTACAAATTTCTCTTGTAAAAATAAGTTGCATAAAACTTGGTCATGTAGTGTTTGCCAAGTCCACGTCATAGTTTCAGGAGTTTTTTTTTTTATCTTTTTTGGACCAAAACCTCGGTGAATTTAGGGTCTAAAATCACCAGTTATCGAAATTAAAAAGAAAACAGTTTCAAATTACATGAAGTTGAGGATATAAATTATATTTATTCAAATGCCTCTGAAGATGTTTGGCATAAATTATTTAGGCTATTAATCTTGTTATAAGCAAAGAAAAGGTGCATTATGTCGACTAATGGCTGGTGAGGCAGTCACTAAGATTTTTGGATTTTTTTAATTTTTTTTAATTCAGAATGAATTCTGCACAGCTGAATTATTTTAAGTAAAATTCATTTCAATAAAAAAAACTGGAACAAGATAGAAAAAGTTTGTGGGATATTTTATTATCTGATTTAAGATTTGGTAAAATATTTTTTCATTCATTGTACCTACTGTGTATTAAGCTAAATTAAAAAAAAAATGTAATTAAATAATTTAAAAATAAGTTTCGGAATAGTGGAAGTGGCATTTTTTTTCTTAGAAATAACATTAGGAATTAAATGCACTTATCCAATTTCTGAACCACTTAATTGTGAAATTCTGGGATATTTCTCCTGGTCGACAGATTTATGTATCAATTCAGCATAAGTTGGGTAATTAGCCAATGTTCATCTTCAGAGATAACTTCTGGAAGTTATGATGTACCTACATATATGATCAAGCATGAGAAAGTTATGAACACTATCTCATAAAACAAACAAGTCTCAACAGTATACACTGTAAAGATACATATTACTGAATTGTTTACATTATGGAAATAAGTTGTAATCAAAATTTACAAGGTGTATATTTGTATAAATCAATGTTTTGTTCGTTTATTACAAATTTTTAACTTTTCGTCACCATTGTGTTATTATGATAGGTTGTACCGTGTCCTTTAATTTTATTTTTTAAAAATGTTTTATTTATGAATCACCCTTGTTATCAGAAAGTCTTTAGATTGATAAAGTACCAAAATCAATTGCTATTCTAGGGCAAAATCTCTGTTGCCAACCTTGAAATTTAAGTTTAAAAACCACAAATATTATTTTTGGGGCACACAGAAACATTTGGTTAGGCTAGTTGGTCAATCTAGAGACTTTAGTTATCAGTTATCTGAAAACTGTGTTGTTAAGCATATAAATAAAAACAAAATTTTATTTTACACTGATTTTTATTTACCATCCGATTTTGAAGATTTTTTACCTCTGTGTGCCATTATCAAAAAATACAAACAAGGCAAATACTTTCTTAAAAATATTGCTAATTTTGGTAATAACGTTGAAATAATTATTTCTTTTTTCTTTTCAACTACTGCTTTGACAATCTTTTCTGCCACAAATTCTGGACTATATCCTGCTTCTGTTGTAGCATCCATTTGTCCATACGTTTCACCAGAACCTGTCAAAGCATTTAGGGATAACTTAGTTTTAATGTAACTTGGACTAACAACTGTAACGAATATATTGTTACAAGCTACTTCGGCACGCAAGCTATCGCTGAATGCTTGTAAAGCATGTTTGGATGCACTGTATGCTGACCTCTCGGGTAGAGCGACCAAACCCTGAACGGAACTTATAAATACTATGTGTCCCTGTCGTCTTTTTATCATAGAAGGTAAGACGGCTAAAATAGAAAAAAAAAAAACAATGGCTGTTTTTTTATACATATAATAAAATAATAATAAGTAAATATTCAAAATATATCCATATAAGTTGAATACTCCACTTAACTGGTTAATGAATAAATAAAAAAAAAATTATTAGATAACTATGAATAAAAATAAGTTTCTTTCAATTTATTAGGTATTTGAATTAATAAGACATTTTTAACTTCATTATAGTTTACTTAATTTTCTACAGGTTTGTGATCAATGTGAGTTGTAGTAAAAAATAAACAAGGGTAATAATTTATAGCAAATGTAAAAATTTTGGTTAGATTTAAAAAAAAACATTGTTTTGAATTCTAAGTTAATACATAACATTATAATATTAATTTAAAATATTTTTCCTATCTTTAAGAAACTAAAATTCTTAAATCAGAAGAATGGTCTCCCATTCGACTGAGTTTTTTGGTAAAACGGTACACTATACCGATTTTCAACAAGTATGCCGTTTTATGTAGAATTGTCCACAGAATCTAAAAATGGTTCCCAAATGATTATTAGATCATTGACGCATTTGTATTATTAACTTTTAACATCGAATATCTCGGAAACTGTCCATTAGCGAACTTTGGGTCCATGAAGGCTTGTTTCTCATAACAAAAACAAACTATTCCCAAAGTTTCATTAAAATTGACCGAATGGAATTTCCCATAAGGTTTGTGCGGGGTCCTTTGTAAATTTTACAGTAAATTATGCACATGTGTAAATGTTAACACTACACCAAATTTGAATCAATTTATTATAAGCATAACAAAGATTTCATAAATAATATAATTTTAAAAACCGACCAATACAATTCTGAATTATTTATTGAGTTCCATTTGTAGTTAAATTTTGATTAACTCGAACTGAAACACCCTGTATACATATACAGGGGTTTCAGACCACCCATCCACCCCTTCTAAAATCTAGGGTATCTAATAGAATAAAATATATCTCTTAATAGTGAATGGACTATGCCAGATCGATTAGAGGTATTTTCAACTTCCAACTCCCACCGTAAGTGGTCTCTTCAGACCAGACATTAGTTTTTTTTTAAATTGAACTAAGCTTGTAAAAATATTTTTTTTCTAAATCGTCGTGTTTCCCTGAGAAGTGACAAAGAAATGAAGCGTAGTGCTATACCACTAGGTAACATAAATATGTACATTAACGAGTTTGTCTCCACTGTAAAAATTTGTTAAATTAATGATTTTCGACTTTATCTGAAAGTGCACCTCCCGAAGCCGAAGGTTACCTGGTAGTACAGTACTATGCTTCATTTCGTTGTGTTACTTCTCAGGAAACACTTACATTTCGGAAGGCATTTTGGGGTGGAAAACGACAATTTAGTGGAAAAATTATTTTACAAAAGGTTCTTAGTTTTCGGCGTAGAATCGAGATCTACAAAAAGTATGTCATTCAATTTAAAAAAAAAAATACTTCTGGTCTGAATAGGCCACTTCCGGTGGGAGCCGGAAGTTGAAAATACCTCCAATTGATCCGGCATAGTCTATTCACAATTAGGAGGTATGGAATTTTTCATTTTATTAGATACCCTAAATTTCAGAAGGGGTGGACGAGTGGTCTGAAACACCCTGTATACAGGGTTCTTCACGGTAAGTGGCTTATTAAACGTTTCGGAGAAACCAAAGATAATTTGACTCTGAAAATTTGTTTACGGAGATTATCAGATATGCTCTCTTCAATGAAAATGATGCCATCAACCTAGCACTTCTGGTTATACCAGAAGTAGCCGTCAATTTCGTTATTTTAAATTTTCAAGATAATCGACATTTTATAAAAATTTTGACAGATGAAAGTATTTGGAAAATTCTTTGTATCTTTCTTCCTTCTGGAAGTTTACACTTGCTTTTCGGAATACGCAAAGAACATAAGATCTTCTATTATCAAAATCGCCTGAAGAAAATTATACTAAGTGTCCCATTTTTTACATTTTGAAAACTTAAAACCGACAACATTTTTTAAAATCAAATGGTACACCTTATATTTCTTTGCACCATATTATAGAAAATCAAATTGTCTTTTCACCAATATATTATACGGGCTACCGTTTCAAATTTCTCAGATATATTGATTTTATTTTATATCCATGGAACATTCATCATGAATCAGAATTATTAACAGTATTTCTATGATTTGGTATTTTGCAACAAAAACAAAACAATTAATAAAATGATTTCAGTTGGTTTTTTCATAATTTTTCTCAAATTTTTAATGTTGACGGCTACTTCCAGTATAACTGGAAGTACTTAAGAAAATACATAGATAAAAACTTTCAATTATTACCTTTTGTTAAAGCAGCTGATCCAAAGTAATTTACTTTCATAATTGTTTCATCTACTTCGAGATCAGTAGAAAGAACAGTACCTCTGTGTGATATACCACCATTATTCACTAAAATATCTGCTTGACCAGCTATCGAAATTATTTTATTAACATGAGATGTTAAGCTTTTAATATCACATAAGTCTAATGGTACAATGATGGGTTGATGTGTTGGCACTAGACAATGGGTATGTAAAAGGTCATTTCGTACCCTTTCTAGTTCTTGTCTTCTCCTTGCACACAAAACTACTCGACAACCTTGTTTATAAAATTCATGTGCAAGAGCTTCTCCCAAACCAGAACTTGCCCCTGTTATAACAACAACCTGGAAATTAATTAATAAATTGCTATCTATATTCAGAAGAAATTCTAATTATTATTCTGTAATTCATTTTAAAATGATTTTTCAATTTCAATAAATCAACAATTGTAGATGATTATTAGTTGTAATATTTATAAATTATTTTCAGCGATACAAATAGATTGTAAAATTCACTTTAAATATTAGACAATGATAAAGAGTTCTTTACAATTACAAAAGGTCTCACGACATTTTACAAATAAGTATTTGAAATATATTTAAAAGTATTCAGCTATACTGCTGGTGTTTGTTATATCCTAAATTAACTTCTATTAAAGTAAAAATATTGACTTATTTAAATACTGTACAATCAAGAGAAATCAAAATATTAACTTATATCTGTGTTCTCAAACCTAAGTGGTTATAAATATAATAATCCGATACTCACTTTTCCAGACAATTTATTAAAATTTGCTTTCAAATAAATTGTCCTAAAGACTCTAAAAACTATCCATGGAATAGAAAAAACTAATGCAAATGATCCAATTAAGTTTAAGGTTTCAAAATATCTTCGTCCTTCACTCATTCTCAGATAGACCTTTAATTTTTATGTTAAAAGGCAGTTACTTTTCTCGTGAGGAAATCCTACGAGTTAAAATTCCAAAATACAAAGTTCAATTAAAAGTTAAAATAAAACATTGTTGTCATTGTTTCATATATATAATACTACCATTGTTTAATCATTGATTATAACATTAAACAAACAAGTTCACCTTCTAACCTAACCTTCAGACTAATATTATTTATTACCATAGAAAATATAGTACTAACGTAGAATGAAATCTAATCTAACATATGAATCATGGAGACTAGTCTCCATGATATGAATATGAATCATGGAGACTAGATAAGGAGCACAAACTCATACGGGAAAATTGACAAAGTTTGTCCAAGAAATGGCAGAAGTTGGGGTGGCGCTAGTGTTCCATATGACCCAAATGAATGTAGCTTCATAAATACGAGTGAAGTAAGCAAATAACCAATTTTATTTTATTTATACTGAGTTTAGTATATATTTTGGGGAGCGGGGAGATATACTAATCTAAAAACTAGAAGTCAAGTCAATAATTATTACAATTTGTTTTTATAAATGGTAAATAGAAAGTTTCGAAAATAATTTAAATATGGTAATAGTATGTGAAGAGAATGACTGTCAACAGATTTAAAATAAAACTACGTTTGTGATCTGCATTTTCAATCTAATGATGTCCAGCAGTTCTATATTACAACTTGACCGAATACTGGGTTAATATTATGGCAAAATGTCGAATAATTCGGAAGATGGAAGCAGCTTCTTTGATTCTTAATACGGTTGAGAAATTTTTAAATAGAAAGATTTCATAAGTGAAAATATTGTATAATTGAATGATGCATTGTTTCTTTATATATTTTGCAGCAGCATCACCAGCAACAACAGGTGCAGCAGCTACAACAAGAGCAACAGTTACAACAACAACAACAAGAACAGCAAGTAAATCAAGAGCAATTAAATTACGATGAGATTATACTAGAAAGTGAGCATCCTGTCCTGTAAAATCTGATAAAAGAAAAGTTCTGTTGACGTGTGATGAGGTCTCGACAAAGCAACTATGAATATGTTCACATAATATTGACAATAGCAACAAAGTATACTTTATTTATTTCTACATATTCTTGTAATTTATATTACGTGCATAAATAATTAAATTCGTATCTTTCATATAATTCTTGCTGGTGACATCGCTATTATCATTACTGAATTGAATAAATCATTTCCAATTAGTTGCTGTTTCTTTCC
>NW_019416751.1:47184-58254 GCF_000390285.2 Anoplophora glabripennis | reverse complement strand
CGCACGTCGTCTGTCACGTATTAAGTTTTTTATGTCATCGGGGAGGGTGCCCCGGGGGTTTGTCAGTCGGGGGACAATAGTCTCCGTCGTAGTCTGAGTCAGGGCGTTTTTAATGTCAGTCTCAAGGGAGAGGATTGCCGCCTCCAGATCATGGGTGGTTTCGATGACTGGGAGCGCCATGTTTCCTTGCATTACTGTTCGGAAACGCTCCCAGTCAGTGAACCTCCTCGTGAAGGTGCCTTCATATCTCTGTCTTCGCCCCAGATCCAGAAATATTGGATTGTGGGCGGAAGACCCTTCGTATTGGGTGGATATTTGGGCATTTAACGGTATAGATTTTAAGAGGGCAATGTCGATAACGTCGGGGCGTCCTACGGGTCCGTAATGTGTCGGTTCTGTCGGTCCGAGTATAGTCAAGTCGTCGTGTCTGTCTTGGTAATTCAGCAGGACGCGACCTCTTGTGGTCGTCGTCCCGCTGTGCCATATGGGGGACTTCGCGTTGAAGTCCCCGATGGCAATTGTCTGGGGCCCCCTCCCCTCCCGCGCTAGCCTAAGGGCCACCTTAGCAAAGCGCATCCCAGGCTGCATAGCCGCACTACCCTACCCAACCATACCACACAATCTCACCGCTATCGCCACGGCCTCTGTGTTTTGAGTTTGGAGCCGCTGCAGCGGATAATGGTCCTGGGGCCCTAGCCGGCGGGGCCCAGCCAGGACAAAAGGAGGTCCCACAAAGCGCCTACATCGGCCGCATTTGCGGTCGTGGTAGACGACGGATGAGGCCCACCTACGAAGGCTGTCCAGGCCTACACGAGATGAGGCAGAATAAAGAGGGATTATCCCCCTCGATCCCAAATCATTGAGGCCAATCTCTAGCCATGGAATAGTGGCGCGCGCTGCCAGTCAATGAACCTCCTCGTGAAGGTGCCTTCATATCTCTGTCTTCGCCCCAGATCCAGAATTATTAGATTGTGGGCGGAAGTCGCTTCGTATTGGGTGGATATTTGGACATTTAACGGTATAGATTTTTAAGAGGGCAATGTCGATGACGTCGGGGCATCCTACGGGTCCGTAATGTGTCGTTCTGTCGATAGAAACTTGTGCAGAGTCAGCTAAATGAGTCGATGTAGTATATTATGCTCTAAGGTTTCTCATCTCAACTTTTCAACCATGGAGACTACAAGTCTAGTCGCCCTGTTCTCAACTGTATGGGATGTTCTGTGGTGAAGAGTGACGTACGCCATTATTCTATGGCTAGAAGTTGGCCTCAATGATTTGGGATCGAGGGGGATTATCCCTCTTTATCCTGCCTCATCTCCTGTAGGCCTGGACAGCCTTCGTAGGTGGGCCCCATCCNTAGGTTATCCTCTGAAAATTGTAAATTATAGTATTGCAAGAATTGTGTTTATAATTATTTAGTGCTTAAGAGTTTTCTATTTGTTATTATATTATACTGGGAATACGATGTGTAAGTTTTAAGCTGTATAGTTTTATTAAAAACCAAACCCATATCTTTATCAACATTATATGGAATACTCATACTCGTTACTTATATTCAGTTCAGAGCGAGCAGCCGAGCTGAGCGGACGTGTTTGTTTGTGAGGTAAAGTGCATTGCAACGAGCGCGCCATTATTCCATGGCTAGAAATTGGCCTCAATGATTTGGGGTCGAGGGAGATTATCCCTCTTTATCCTGCCTCATCTCGTGTAGGCCTGGACAGCCTTCGTAGGTGGGCCCCATCCGTCGTCTACCCCGACCGCAAATGCGGCCGGTGTAGGCGCTTTGTGGGACCTCCTTTTGTCCTGGCTGGGCCCCGCCGGCTAGGGCCCTTTCTTCTGGCGCTCTTCTTGCTTCGCCGGCTCGTCTGTGTAAACCCCGGGGGTAGTGTCATGTTTATGTGTGGTATGGTTGGGTAGGGTAGTGCGGCTATGCAGCCTGGGATGCGCTTTGCTAAGGTGGCCCTTAGGCTAGCGCGGGAGGGGAGGGTTAAGGAGGGTATGGGGGTGTGTGTGTGTGTGTGTGTGTGTGTCGTTGTCTTCGTTTCTTGATCCTGGCTGTCTCTGAAACAGAAAAGGTTAGCGGGCAGGGGGGGGGTCATTGGGGTGGTCACCCAGGGTCAAAAAGTTGGTGTCTAGGTCTTTTGTGTTTGTCGGTCACGTCGGGTACGTAGTCAACGGCTTGCCTGAGGAGGGGATTGTCATGTCTAGCGGCTACGTCAAATCGTTTCTCCGCGTTTTGTCTTATTGTCTGTGTAGCGTTTGTGTATTGTAAGTCTCGTAATATGTCAGTGTTTCTTACGTACCAGGGCGCGTCGGTGGCCGTGCGGAGGGCTATGTTTTCCACAGCCTGTAATGACTTTAAGTGGCTTTTTGCCGCGTGACCCCACGCCGTGGAGGCGTAGGTTAGCTGCGGTTGAAGTACCACCTTGATAAGCGTTCGCTTATTCCTTAAACTGAGGGTGTTTCCACCTTTGAGTAAGGGATAGAGCCTAGCCCTGGTGGTCTTCGCTCGCGCCACCGTCTCCACGATGTGCGGTTTCCACGTGAGACGCTGGTCCATCGTCACGCCCAGGTATCGTGTTTGTCGATTCCAGGAGATGGGTTCCTGGGATAGTGTCAGTCTGTCAAGGTTTTGTGGGATTTTTCGTTTGGTAAAAAGGATAGCCGAACTTTTGTTGGGATTAATTTTGACTTTCCACCTGTTGCACCAGGTTTCAAGTTGGTCTAAGGAGCTTTGGAGGAGGTAGACGGAATATCTAGGATCTACGGATTGGGATGTGATTGTCAGGTCGTCGGCGTATAAGTATATGTTGGTGTTGGGGGGATGTGGGATGTCGGAGTTGTAAATGGTGTATAGGTGTGGGGACAGGACGGTGCCCTGGGGGACACCGGCCTCCATGGGACGGGTGGTGGAAAGGGAATCTTGGATTTGGATGCGGAATTTTCGGTGGTGTAGGTAGGATTTTATGAGTTTGGTAAAGGATATGGGATATTGGTTGGTGAGCATTTTCATCAGTAGGCCTTCATGCCAAACCGTATCGAAGGCCTTTGCGACGTCCAGGAAGACAGCACCAGTGTACTGTCCCCTGTTGAAGGCCGCCGTGATGTGCTCGGTAAGGCGAAGGATTTGGAGTTCAGTGGAGTGATTGGGTCGGAAGGCGAACTGCTCGTCTGGAATGACTTGCAGTTCTTGGGAGTGGGTTCTTAGACGGGTTAGGATAATTTTTTCTACCACTTTGCTCATAGCCGGGAGCAGGCTAATGGGCCGGTAGTTGGATGGGATGGTGTGATCTTTGTTGGGTTTTGGGATAAGGATTATGTTTGCTGTTTTCCAGCGGGTAGGGAAGTGTCTTAGTCTGAGTGTCGCGTTTGTTATGTTTAGTAGGGCCATGAGGCCCTTGTGTGGTAGTCGTTTAAGTGTCGTGTTATGTATATTGTCGGGTCCGGGGGCTTTTCTGTTTTTAAGTCTGCGTATTGTCAGTCTTAGTTCGTCAGGTGTTGCGGGGGGGATTATGTCATTGTCTGGCTCTCTGTCGACGCGTCGGGCCGCGCGCTCAGCCACTATCTCGAATTCCTCGTCTTCGTCGGGCAGCTGAGGCAGTCTACACTGCAGTTCCAGGCTATCGGCGAAAGCCTCGGCCTTTTCCTGGTTCGTGTAAACCACCCCCACACTACCGTGGATTGGAGGAATTTTACGGCGAGCGGTCTGTCGCAGGGCCCTCTGCGTTTTCCAGAGGCTGTTGTCTTGTGGATCCAGCGACTCCAGGTGCCTAGCCCAGTTATCCTGGGCCAGTTCATCCAGAGCCGCCTTCACCCGTCTGTTAAGTACGTTTAAGTCATGTCTGTGTCGGGGGAGGCGGGTGCGGGTGGCAAGCCGTTTCGCACGTCGTCTGTCACGTATTAAGTTTTTTATGTCATCGGGGAGGGTGCCCCGGGGGTTTGTCAGTCGGGGGACAATAGTCTCCGTCGTAGTCTGAGTCAGGGCGTTTTTAATGTCAGTCTCAAGGGAGAGGATTGCCGCCTCCAGATCATGGGTGGTTTCGATGACTGGGAGCGCCATGTTTCCTTGCATTACTGTTCGGAAACGCTCCCAGTCAGTGAACCTCCTCGTGAAGGTGCCTTCATATCTCTGTCTTCGCCCCAGATCCAGAAATATTGGATTGTGGGCGGAAGACCCTTCGTATAGAGTGACGTAGTGACCCTGGACCCTGGTCACAGCTTATACAGCTCCCCAACTGTCTTGGCGGGAACGGTTAGCGTAGATTCCGCCGCGCAGCGTTTATGCTCCGCCTTCCAGCGGTAAAGACGGCTTTGGCGTTCGTTCAGACGAATAACGACAACGGGTAGTAAGAATTGCAATCATAGGCGTGGGTATAATTTTGTTGATTTATTTTTATTTTATATAATAATGAAAATGAAGATACCTTAACTTTGTTGAGCTCATTTGTAACACTGAAAAGATATTTCAAGATAATTTTGAACAATTATCCACATAAAATAACATTTGTAGCATATTTCTTGAATTAATTAAAAGACTACCTTTTAGTCATCCGTGTCATTCTTTTCCGAAAGAATTTGTACTTAAGTTATATTTAAGGGTTAGAATTTATTATACGTTATAAACTATAAACCAAAATTTTAGGAATATTCAAAAAATAAACTTATAATAATGGAGAAATCTGTAATGATTATATTTTTAATACTATATATTATGTTATTATATTTTTTTGTATATTATATTGTAGGTATGTTTTATAATATGTATAAGTTTTAGTCCAGGCTGTATCGTTGCTCCCGCCAGGAACATGATTCTCATTCGAATTTTTTTTCTTAATCTTACTAAAAAAATTACCCTTGAATCATATCCGCATGTTGCCAGACGTTACTAATGGTCAAACATTGTTTAAACAATTTTTATTAAACAAATTCGTAATTTTCTATTTTTTCGCTCGAATTACATTTTTATAGGCTTTTTGGAGTATCCTGAACAAAAATGTTCATATGCAACTTTTCTCTAAAATCTACCGTTTTCAAGATATTAACGATTTTTTTTTCGAAAAGAACGCGATTTTAACCATTTTCTTCTCTAAGGATTACGTCAGTAAACAGGAACTTACAACAAGGAATTTTAATTACTATTCAAGTTTTCTTATAATAATCCGTATTAACTCCAAGTACAAAACCTAAAATTACCTATCTAAAATACCTATTTTCTACTTTTAATGTCATACCACGTAATATTCTAATTCAAATTTCATATTATTAAAATTACCTATTACGGTACTGCCAGGTAGAAAGTAAATATTTTATTTCAATAATAAAAATTATTTTAATATTAGGCCCGACAATTCCGCTTTATCTGAGAGAGTTAGCACGATTCCGTCTCGCTTGGTTCTCGACCGCTACATCAAAGGCGCCGACACGAACTCTTCCAGCTGTAATAAGCTGTGCCTTGGTAGTGACGATTAGTGATGGGCATAATCGACCAATTTTGATAATCGAGTTATCTGTAATCGAGTACTTCTAATAATCGAGTGATCACTCGAGATACGAGATATTGGTCGTTTTCATCCCAGCGGCACACAAATATGTTTGTATTAGTCATATATTACTTATAAGCGTAGCTAAAAAAAAAAAGCTCACGCACTTCAAAACCTAATCACTTTTTCGTTTTATTCTAAAAAAAAGGTTACGCAATCAGTGACTATTTGCAGTATGCACTAACATTTTGGGGTGCAACCGTAGGGTAATAATCACTCGAGTGGTGGGAGTAAACATCTCGAGATATCTCGAGTGATCTCAATAATCGAGTAACACTCGATTTTTCACTCGAAATCTCCCATCGCTAGTGACGATTAATCTATGCGATTAATTCTGACCAGTGACAGGTGACGGGTGCTAAGTTAGAATTTGTCATTTGTAGTTTCGAGGAAAAGAAATCCATTGTAGAAATTTTATTGTAAAATGGCTGGCAAAAAGAAAGGTATTTATAATAATGATTTCAATATTAATATTTTCTATATATTACAACTTTGCTGAACTACTTACAAATTATGTTTTGTAAAATATATTGTAGAGACGTAGGGGAAGTCCCTAACTATAGATAGACTTGGCAAATATTCCATTTCTGATAAACTGTATTCTTTACTATCAAAATATATTTTTTTCGTGGTTGATAAACATATTTTTCATAATTTGTTCATAATTTAAAGCAAATTGAGATACGTATCGGTTAGCAATATTCTAGACTTTTTTTTATCAAATGGTAAAAAAAGTTAGTTGCAACATACGTTTCAATTTTAGACTAACAATATTAATACTTGGTTATAAGATTTTAAAGGATCTTGAGCATGATTACAACTTGACATTGTTTCAATTTGACCCTTTACTTAGTATTGTCGTGTCGACTAACAGACTATTTATACTTTCCAAATTGCTTTGATTCTTTAATTGAAAAAAAAACTTCAAGTTTTCTATTAGTGTGCACGGATTGAGCGCACGTGGGGTGTAAATGACAGAAAATATTTTGTATTCGAGTTGAAATTTGAGCTTCTGGCCATCATACCTGGCTTGGCTTTAAACTAGAAAGTTGATTAAATTAATTAATGTACAGGGTGTATTTACGATTAATTTTCAAAAATTGTCAAGAGTAAAGTATCTTTGTTTTTAAAAATATAAAATATATTTACTTCAGAAAGTTATTGAGAACTAAAAGTTATGACATTGTCAATTTTCAATTTGATCGGCCAACTTTGTTTTTTTATTTTTCACAACCATAGTACAAATTCCTAATTATTTATTATTTAGCTTTGCGTTTTTTCGTAAGGAGAAATAAAGGGTTGAAAAGGGTAAGAAGGGTAGAAATCGGTTGTCGATTATTACGTTGAAAACATGTAAATATTTGTTATCTATCTTGCGGGCGTAAATATATATGTAACTAAAGCAAAATGTAAATACCTCAGACAAATATGGCCTCTTGTCGGGGCAGGTCAGGACTTGGCTATTGTGATGGTGAGATGAGGTGATTCTTTCTTAGTGAGTGGCCAGTCACTGGCCACTATATATGCTTGTAAATGATTGGAAAGCATACCTGAGCACCCTATTATCTAGTTAATAAATGAATCAATGATTAGTGAGTATGTCCTTCGCCTCTATTGGAAAATATGACTGTGTCTATTTAACATTAAACATATACAGGGTGTGATATATCTACTGCACAATCGATAAGCAACTGTGATACTACTTATCACCAAACTATTCTGTATATTAAACATATAAACAAATTTAAGCATTTTCGTACTGTTCTTGATACCCCTCCCAGTGTCAATTCCAGGTGTGCAATGGATGTTAGGTGCAAACTCACAAAACACCCACCCAGAGTGTCTTGTGGCACCAATTAGCCTGAGAACACTCTCCCGACTAACCCACTCGCACCCGAGTACCGTGGCAAAACATCACAAGACTCACTCAAAAAAATTATCCATGAATGTCAGTACTGGCGAGCAAAACAGTAAGTAAAGTGCCTCAAATGCATAGACAACTTATTCACATCAAATCTCATTAAACTTAGTAGTAACTGGCCAATCAATTGTGCAGATTTATGCATAATTTGAGATTATCTTCATCATATATAGAAATTGTAGGCTGTGATTTTTTATCTTTACTTTTCCATTCAGCATCAGGTTCTAATCTAAAATTCTAAATTGTCTTGAATCTAAATTTGTAATTCTCATAATAATTATTGACTTGGCAAATGTAAACTTGACACGTTCAGAATCCTTATTTAGTTTTTTAAATTTATTTGAATTGCTCAAAATTAGAAAATAACTCAGCAAAATTTGTTAAATGACTTTAAAGATCCGATAAGATATTTCCCTTAGTTAAATATTGAATATAAAGAATATAATTTAATTAAGGCTAATTAGTAAGATTATATTTGTTTTTTTAACAGATTTAGTATCATAGTAAATTTTGGTCGTATTGCCAAAATTGGTAGTAAATATTGAAATATTTTAATAAAAAACCTGTAAATTTATCATATTAATATCTGATCTTGACTTTGTGGATGCAGATTTTTCAAATGATGTACATGATAATGTCATTTATCGGAAGAAAATAAATAATTTTCATTACTAGTTGTTGTTACTGTTTAATGATATTTAAAAACATCTTGTTTATCTTATATACAGGGTGACTGGTTAGTCGACGTATTCATTTGAAGATGTGTTAGTAGAGACAATTTGCAGTGACTGAATAAATGAATAGCAATTTGCAGTGAATGAACCATAATATGCATTATCCAAAAGTTGATAGTTTTCGAGGTAATTAAATTTTACTGTTTTCTTAGGAGTGTACCATCTAATACTACTAATTGTAAAATTTAAAAAAGAAAACTTTTTTGCACTTTTTTGTTCTTCTACTGTTAATACGCATAGTACCTAATTCAAGTTATGTAACAAAATTATGTTAAATACTTTGATATGAGCTAATAGGAGCTAAACTAGAAACTTCAATACAATTGTACATTCACGACGATTTATTTCAAAAATTTTGTGAATACATTAAACGTACAAATTATTTTAAAAACTTCATTATCTTTCGAATGATGTATAAAGTTTTCAGAAATTTTCTTTTAATTCCTGCAATTACACAAAAATTATAGTGGGAGACACATAATCTAGTTCTCATAAAAAATTGAGAGAAAAGTCCATAAATTTGTAAAATAAATTTGGTTCTTGAAGTGACTGCCTTGACTTGTTATGCAGGCACAAGCCCGTTACCTTATTTCGCTTCGAACAGTTATTGCCGCTTCTTGTATTTTGTGTATTAATTGATCTCGTGTTGTAACTTTGGTCTCATGCACGAGATCCTTCGTGTGCTCCTTACATAATAATCTAGAGCAGGGGTCGGCAAGTAATTTTAGGTGGGGTCCGGATACTTTTGAAATTTTTTAATGAGGTCCAGAAAAATATTCATATTTCTTATTAATTTTTTATTTTCATTTGCATTAAGAACTCAAATCAGTCACAATTGTAAAATACTAGAAAAAATGATAAGGGTGGCACTCAAACGTAAAAAAATATTTTTTAAATAATTTATTTGAGTAATTAATATTTTCAAAAAATTTTTGGCGGTCCAGTATTTTACCTTTTGCGGTCCGGATCTGGACCGCGGTCCGCCAGTTGCCGACCCTTGATCGGGGCTCCTAGCAAGCCATGGTATAGGACTTCCTTTACTATCCACCTGTTTGGTCTAACAATTGTCTTATTGGTCGATAATAGTGTGCAAGACATCCATCATGTTAGAATATCATCATACCTCTACTTGCTAGAGGTACATCTTCTAGTAAATGGGCCAAATTGTTAGTTAAAAATTCAGCATAGGCTGCTCCGTTCAAATTATCAGATAAAAAATGTGAACCGATTAAATTATTTCCAGTAACACCCATACATTCACACTAAATTTCCTTTGGAAACTTATTTGTCAACTCTTTCACGAAATGAAAATTTTGGAGGCATTTTCTAAGATCATGGAATAGTATGTGATAATGTGCAGTCTTTGTAAACGTCAAAAATGACACATGGCATCATAGCCTACTAGTCGTAAAACTGCATACTTTAGTTTTTGTCAGATTTAAGGGGACGATTTAGTATGTATATTTTTACCGTGTAACAGAGCTTCAGATGAGGACACAAATCATCGAAGAAACTAACATAAATGAATATTATATATCAATGTATTCGCAATGGTTCCCGCTAGTGAATGAGATAAATTTCAATGCTCATGAGAACAGACGAATAATTTAAATAAATGCCAAAGTACCTCAATTTTAACCATACTGTTAGTCNTGATAAAAAAAATCCAATTTTTACTGACGATAAGTCGAACTATTGTCTTTAATACTGTAAAGGTCATTTGTCTCAAAAGGTCTTCTTTTTTTATTTTTAAGTAAAACAGAAGGGAGTGCTATCCGTAAATATGGCATTCTTTAAAAAAAGAAAAAACTGACAGGTAGCAAATAACTGTAAACAACAATTTGAAAAAAAAATATGTTAAAATAATACAGTTATAAATATGATATTCTTAAAAACAGTATCGGAATGGTCAATTACGTTCACGGTCCGATGCAGAGTATACAGTATAGCCTTTATAACTGTATTATTTTAACTAATTTTTTCAGATTGTTGTTTACAGAGATAGCATCCCCTTCTGTTTGGCTTAAAAATAAAAAAGAGCTTTCGAGACAAATGACCTTCACAGTATTAAAGACGATAGTGCGACTTATAGCCAGTAAAAATTTGAATTTTTTTTTGGTTAATTTTTTTTCCCATTATTTTATCATCTTCTAGGTTGAAAAAAATCTCGATTCTGAAAATTTCAAATCGATATTTTAATACCTTGTAACGTCCCTTTGCTTTGTCGCCAAATTTTTGTAACGTACTTTTATTTACTTGGCTTTGATTTTACGGTGGTGACGGTTCGGTTCAGACGTTACTTGTGGCCGCCCCCGGTATACTACCAACTCTAAACGGAATCTTAATTCACAATTTCGAATTCTAATTTTCTAGATTTATTGTCGTCACTGACGTCCCTATTTGGACGCCTAATTTTGTGACGACCCTCGACTACTAGTTTATCGGCAGCGGTGGTTGGCAGCCGGCGGTGGTGAGTGACGTCACAGAAACGTACTCCGGGTTAAATCTTTTTGTGCGGTTTTGTCTCGGGCGCCAGTTTCCCAATCTTTTACGTGGGGGAAACTCCACGTGAAACCTACCCTCGGTTTAGAGTAAGTACTCGGGATAGCTACAGTGAAAAAAGTTTAATTCTAGGGGTCGGTTATATTTCTCTTACTTTTAATCAACGTAGTTCTCTGAGTGTAGTGTTATTTTCCTTTTAAAATAAACGGACTTATCAGTGTAGGTCACAAAAAGATAGTGCGACTTTTTTACTGAGCGGAATTTATCAATCTTATCGGTGTTAAGAATGAATACAAACGGGAATTTTATTTACTAGATTTATTAATCAGGCCTATTGAATTTGAAACAAACAAACAAAAGTAAAACAGATTCT
>NW_019416751.1:34759-45448 GCF_000390285.2 Anoplophora glabripennis | reverse complement strand
CAAAGTAAAAAAATAATTCAGGTTAGGTATATATTTTTTTTACTGAAAATAGCAGTTAATTTACATTATCGCATTGTTAATGTGAAAATATAAACATTAGACTGTTGACTATTCCATGTTATACGTGTTTTAAGGTCACTTTTGAAGAAGAAACTACATGTAATTTTAAAAACCGTATTTCTGTTTTTATAATGAAGGAATAGTAATTATAAGATTGTTTAAGCTTATTAACTAAAAATTATTGCCTACTCAATAAAAAAATATTATTGTCCTCGATAATCTATTACTGATTAATAAAATATTTACTCTCTTTCCTTATAAGATTGTATGTACACAAATTGGAGCCGTTCCTGAAAAATCGGACGAATATCCGGTGCAGCGGAATTATTAGACTTGAAGCGTTGGCCGCTAGAACAGCACCTGCCGGGGTCCCGTTTCGTGACTCACGCTGGGCGATATTTTTTGTACAAAATCCCGTCCTTAAGTAGTAATGACGCTGGCTATTTCACAAAATCCCGATTTTTTTCAAAAACCGTTATTTTTTCGGAAAATTTGTAAGAGTAAAAACATTTTTTAAATTAAATTTCCTGTAAAACTGGTACAACTATTTAATAATTAGCATAGTGATAAAAAAATCGACATTTTAAAGGTGCCCTACCCCTAGTCCGGCCCTTATTGGGTTACCAACAAATTGATATTTTTACCAATTAAAGATAACAATAAACGCAAATCAGGTACCAAATTTAGTTGCTCTATGATAAGGCATTGCTGAAATATTATTTTTCAAAATTTAACACATCTTCAAAGGCCAATATCCTTTCAACGGTACATCCTAGAAAAAAATATTACATAATAAATCTGTGTATCTCTGACACACATGCCTGCTCTGTGTCGGTAGGGTTATGAAATGCCCTGTATATAATTTATATGTCAACATATCATTTTGTTCCAATGTAGTCTCACCGATGACATGTCAGTTAACCTCTTAACTGGCACACAACATTTACGTTGGTCAGTAATGTAATGGCACCTCAAATTATACGCTGTATACGCTTTATTCATTGTAAAGTAGGACAAATAAAGAATGGGAATACAGAATAATGGCATAATTATTGGCAGTACTAAGTTTAACTTACCTAAAAGTAGCTACTTTATTTTGTATGATATACATTAAAGCATGGAGCGGGACATAAGCCGGTACTGCATTCCAGACACCAATACCTCCATTCTTTTCGTATTCCTTTTTCTGTACATAATATGCATCTTTTAGATGGTTTTTCTTTGTGGGTTGTGGGCGGAATAATCGCAGGGAAATGCCTTTCAGTACAACATGTTATATTACTTACTTACTTACTTAAAATTATAATATTGAGCATATTATGTAGAAAAATTTTTCTGTAAAATTTGTTCAAATGGGTTCTGGACATGGAGAAGAAATCAAGGAGATTGTCAGTTAAGTCCACCACCTATTTGTTCATTGTAATCTAATACAACGCTTGGCTTTCTTACTGTACCCGCTCTTCTTTCTATTTCTATCATATCATCATATACAGTGCTTAGCATCGTTATATCTTTCTTGTCTTTCCACTTGAGAATCATAACTTTACACCTAAACAACGCCACAGTTTCACCTTTTTCTAACTTTTTGTTTTTTATTTCTGGTGGAACTCCTTGTCTGTTTGTTCTAAGAGTATCTATACAGTCAGTTCTTTGTTTCAGTAATCGTTGAACTAAGTTGGGGCTTGTATAATAGTTGTCTATAAAAAGGCAATAATATCCTTTGTCTAAGAGCGGGTCCATCAAATATAAAACAACTCTTGTTGCCAATAGTTCCTGATTATATTTATTTCCATAGTCTGTATCCTTTCCAGTATAGATTGTAAAAATGTAGGCATATCCAGAAGAACTTTCGCAAAGTACAAACATTTTTATACCAAACTTCTTTCTTTTGGAAAAGATGTACTGCTTCCATTGAGTGACCACGAGTGACTCATCAACAGAGACGCCTTTGTCGGGGGTATATACAGACATAAATTTAATTTTTAGGTGCTGCAGAATGGGATTTATTTTGTATAATTTTCTATTGGGTCGGTTTTTATCCATAGGGTTGTTATCAGTGAAGTGTAGAAACTTAATAGTAAGCAAAATCGCTTTCCCCTTTTTAATTTTGCCGAAGATAGGTGTTTCAGTGCTTTCTCGTCTACTGAAATACAATTCATAGGATGGTTTCAGACACACTCCTTGCAAAATCAGTACCGTAGGACGAGGATACTTGGAACAAAAGGGTAACTTGGAACGAAAGTTCATTTGCTAACTCTTTTTCTGACATGTGGCAACATCTGATATTCACAGGTGTTTTCAACACGATGTGTAGTTGCCGATATTCTTGCAAAGTTATTAACGTAGTTTGTGATATCTGTGTTTAATTTATCGTTACTAGTGCCCTACATAATAAAAAGGTAAATATTATTGTAGTTTCTTAGTGAAAATAACTTCCTGTGTACAGATGTCGTCAAAATACTTGGCGGCTTAAAAATTTCAAGGTTATAACAAGCACGTATCCTTGTTCCATTCGCTATCTGTTCTCGGCGATATTTTAAGCAGTGTTGCCATATGGCTAAAATATTTGTTAAGTGTACGGTTTTTAGAAAACGGCGTGATTTGGAACGCCCTGTTCCAAGTTTTACGGCGTTTTCCAAGTTTTACGGAGTTTTCTTTCGTTGATTTTAATTCATTGTGTTACTTTTTTAGATTCCATTAAAAATGTCAAGGCATCACAAAAAAAAGTTCCGTCCAGACCATATGCGAATTATACTCAAGAAAATCTTCAAAAAGCAATTTCTGACATTAAGTCTAAAACTCTTACTCTAAGACAGGCTTCAAAAAAATACAAGATATCTCTTGGCACAATAAGCAGAAAATGCAACAATACAAACATGAACAAGGTAGGACGACCTACAGTTCTTTCACAAACTGAAGAACGTAATATTGCCGAGGGTTTGCAGATTGCCGCTGAATGGTGTTTCCCATTAACTACAAGAGATCTTCAAGACGTCATACATTCTTATCTAGAAAAACTAGGAAGGTGGGAGCTAAGATTTAAAGAAAACTATCCAGGTAAAGATTGGGTTAGCTATTTTCGAGAACGACACCCACAGCTAACCAATCGTTTGGCAGAAAATATAAAACGAAATAGGGCAGAGGTTTCACATGAAACGATATCGGCATATTTTAACAATTTAGAACAGACACTAAACAACGTCCCACCAAATGCTGTAGTTAATTATGATGAAACCAATCTTTGTGACGACCCAGGACGTTCAAAGGTGTTAGTAAGGCGTGGCACCAAACATCCTGAAAGATGTCTGGATTCCTCAAAATCAAGCACATCCATAATTATGGCCTGCACAGCTGATGGAAACTTATTACCTCCTTACATAATATATAAGGCTGAACACCTTTATGACAGTTGGACGGAAAGGGGCCCCAAGGGAGCAAGATATAATAGGACTAAATCTGGATGGATGGACGGAAAAGTCTTTGAGGACTGGTTCTTTACCATCGTTTTACCATATTTTAAAAAAATTGGTGATGGTGTACATAAGACACTTATTGGTGACAATTTGTCGAGCCATATTTCGTCTACAGTTATTAGTGACTGCCGTAAAAACAATATACATTTCATCCTATTACCACCTAACAGCACACATTTGTACCAACCTTTAGATGTTGCCGTTTTTAGGCCACTCAAAATTTGTTGGCGGAAAACAATTACTAAATGGAAACTTTCAAACTCAGGCTGTATTCCCAAATCTCAATTCCCTGCATTATTTAATGAGACACTCGAATCAATGCAACATAATCAAATCAATATTATCAAATCTGGTTTCAAGGCTACAGGCATACACCCTTTAGACAGAGAACAAGTGTTAAAAAGGCTCCCCAATCCAAACATGAAAGCCGATGAAACTGTTTTATCTACAGCCTTAAAAGAGAAACTTGAAAATATGCGTTACGGGAATAAAACCACACGACCAACAAAGAAAAAGAGACTGACTGTCGAACCGGGCAAAAGCCTATCTGGGTTAGAGGAAGAGGATAATAGTGACACTGATGCTGAAATATCCTTACCAATTCATCAGTTGGACCTGAGAGTTTCGAGGATTTAGAAGAGTCATTTGAAAATACTGACAATGACTTTCAGCAAGAACGTGTTACAGTAGAAGAACGAGAGGATGGAAATAATTCTAATCAAGTAGAAATCGAGGTAGAAATAGGACATTTTTTGTTGGTTTTGTTCCCGTTACTAACTGGAAAGAAGAAATATAGAAACTATGTTGGAGAAGTGATGAATATTAAAGACCAACACATTTTTGAGTGCAAATTCCTGAGGCCGTCGGGTTTGTCAAAAACAAATTTTTTTTTATCCAGATGTGATATAGACATATCGCAAATTAAAGAAAACTTAGGACACCTGAGAAAAACAGGCTTAAAAGTTTTTGCAAATTACCCAGTCGACATTTAGTTAAATTATTGTTATCAGATAATTAAAAATGTATAAAGTACCTAGGTACAATGTTATTATTTGTATTTTTTACTAGTCCTTATTAGGCACCAAAAAATGATTAATTTAGTTTTTATTTTAGTTTTAGAGCGACCTTAAAGGTTTAGAGATGATTCTGTGGGATCTTTTTGAAGAAATAAATTATATTTTCATATAAAAAGCGTTTTTCTGGTAAAATTAGTGGTATTAGTTGTTTTTAAAAACAAGTTCAGTGTTCCATGATGCCCTACTAACTCATAAAATGAAACATATCATATTTTAAACGACTGTTCCAAGTTTGCAATTTTGAGGGTAACTTGGAACACCAAACAAAAAAAAATTAAAACGTTGAAATACCTCAGATATTTTAAAAGAATGATTATATTCTGAAAGAAGACATGTTCTTACATATTGCTGTCCCCTTATAGTTGAATAAACTCCGCGACTTTATGAGTTCTGAAGATTTGTTTTTGAAAAGTGTTCCAAGTATCCCCGTTCTACGGTACTGCAATAAACGTTTTTATTTCATCTGGATTTGTGATTTTCCTCTTCCGAATTCTTGATTTGGGTCCGATGTTCTCAGGATTTTGAAGAATAAACTGAGTGACGTATCTACAAATACAAAATACAATTATGAAATGAGAATTATAGAGTTACCTATTAGAAAATAAATATTACATGTTTGTTTCTTCGACAATTGTGTTATTTATAATGGTGTCATCGAAAAATAATTTAAATATTTGTATTTGAAACATATTTGAATTATCTATTAATAGCCCCTCCAAAAATGGGATTGTGAATATGTTGGTGATAAACATGATTAATATACGCGGATATATTTGTCATATCCGGTTAAGAGGTTAATAATGTACCTTCTAGAAATACTCAATTTTTTTGTTCTTTGTTTTTATTTTTAATGCTGTAGGTAACTTTTAAATGTGTGATTGTATTTTTGTTTGTTTAAATTTGTTTTACTATGTTTTCAATAAAATTAGGCAATATGTCTACCTGAGAGAAATAAATAAATTTTGGTCTTTAGTTGTCGACATCGAATATATTGTGAATCCTCAGTAGTAAAAAATGCATATTGAGTTTTTCTATTTTTTAATTTTTTTATTTTTTTTTTAGGAAAAAAAGGAAAATCCCAAGATACAGAAGGGCAGTCTTCAGGCTCTCAACAACAAGGAAGTTCTGGTGATCAACCTCCTCAAAGGGGTCCTCAGTCACAACAACCACAAGGAGGTCCAACGCCTCAACAACAGCAACAACGCGGTCCTCAAGGTCATCAACAACCACAGCAGGGTCCTGAAGGACGCCAGCAACAGCAGGGCCCTCCAAGACAACAGCAACAACAACGGGGTCCTCAAGGTCATCAACAACCACAGCAGGGTCCTCCAACACAACAACAAGGTCCTCAAGGACGCCAGCAACAAGGCCCACAAGGCCAACAACGGCGACAAGGTCCTCCAGGTCAACAACAAAGGGGTGCTCAAGGCCAACAACAGCCTTGGGGTCATCAAGGACATCAACAGCAACAATGTCCTCCAAATCAACAACAAAGGGGTCCTCAAGGCCAACAACAACCTTGGGGCCCTCAAGGTCAACAACAACAACTGCAGCAAGGTCCTCCAGGTCAACCGAGTCATCATGACCAACAACGACAGCAGGGTCCAAGGGGAGGTCAACAATCACAAAGAGGTCGGGGACGGGGTCGCCCATATCAAGATACACAAAGGGAATCGCCATCACCACATCCTCAACCGCAAGAGTTTTCTCAACCTCCACAGCCAGAGTACCAGCAATCACGGGGTCCTCCAGGTCAACAATTACAAGGTCCTCCAGTCCAACAACCACAGCAGGGCTACCAAGGTCACCAGCAGCAGCAATCGCAGAGAGGCCGAGGCCGGGGCCGTGGCCGAGGTGGAGCTCAACAGGGCATACAAAGAGATTCGCCATCACCATATTCGCAACAAGTTGGCCAACCCCAAGACTCTCCCCAACGTCAACAACCACAGCAAACAAGTGCAATGGCAGGACCTAGTAGCTCTAAAGCTGACTTAACTGAAGGTAATGTGTGTTACAAGCAAGTTTTTGTTATTTTATCTAACATAGCAGAGGTTTCCAAACTAAGGTCTGCAGTCCAAGATTGGTCTTAAAATTTCTTTTCGACATGTCTTCAAATTCTGCAGTTTTTCATTTGACTGATGCGAGTCAAAAAAGAGTAGCCGATATTGTTTTCCACATTTTGAATCAGATTTTCTTTCCTTTTTGTACATGATATTTATATATATCAAAAAAAATTTCAAGTTATAAAATTCAAACATTCCTTGCAATTCAACTGTCTTGATAAATTATTTATTTATCATCCATTACAGACTTATGGGAAAAAAATTGTATAAAAAAATCAAACCCATTCGTTTTGAAATTGTGTCCCTCGGATGGGTTGATTCTGTGTTTCTCTGTAAATTTTTAATTCTATAAGCTACGAGTAATTTATTTACAGAATCGTAAATTATGCAATTCTAGAACTATCCCTGTAACTATTCTGGGTATAGAAGAGCAAATGAACCACTGCGATTTCACTTCACTAAATTTACGATTGACCATAACCTTAAAAATTACTTTGTTCGCCTAATTTTTTTTATATATAAAATGAAATGGATAAATAAAATATATAAATTGTAAAGATAATTGAATATATAACACACAAAACAAAACATTATTGTGTTGGTAAGTGTGCTGCCTAGATATTTTTATAATAGTACCACTATTACACAGTAAAGGTAGCAAAATGGAAATTTTTATTAAAAATAATGGTACACTAAAGCACATAAAACTTACATCTTAAGGATGTTCGATACATCTCTTGCGGGGCAGGCGGTGCGGGAGGGAAGCCTATGCTTATACATGGTAGTTTCGTTGTAGTACCAACCTTACATAAATTAATTTGAGTGAACTAAATATAATATATACGAATGAAATTTATACAACACTTATTAGCTTGCATATATTTTTCGTGTTTAATGCACGGCAATTAACTTTTTATTTGAATAAAAGTGTCTATTTATTCATTAAGAGCTTGTAAAATTATGGATGAAGTCTGTCAACATTGTTATGGCGTGGTGGTAAAAGTTGGGTTAACTGTCATTACTGTCAACTTTGCGCTTATTCCGTAAACATGAATGAACATCCAAGGTACAAAGGAAAAGTAATCACTGAAAAGTAATATAAAATGCGTATGAAACAGAATGTGGATTGATGAGAAAAAAGTAAAATGTGCAAACCGAGCATCCATATGATAACTATCAAGAAGTTCAGTGTATGATAGTGAGATGTTGCCTTGTCAAATTGAAGATTATGATAGAACATCTATACTGTTCGTTTTGCAAAGAGATCCTATTCTTTCAATTTTTGTTTCAAATTGCTATTATATTGCATTAGATCACGAAAAATTTATTTAATATTAATTATTACTACACATGTTTTCGACTGGAATAATTTTATAGTCTATAATCGAGCAATTCAAATATAGCGCGTCAGTCAAAGCGTACAGTGTTGCCATATTTCCTTTCATTGGATCAGATGTTTGTTCAAATTTGTCAAAACGTTATATATTCATTCCATTATCTCAATAATTACATTGTAATATTTTTATTGTTTTAAAATGTTTAGTAATATTTAATTCTTTAACTACAATTTTATTTTCCCGATCCTAACCATTTTTAAGAGCAATATTCACGTTTGATTAAAGTTTTTGCCCCAACTCTCATAAGAGCCTGTGTATAAGAGCATAATTTTTAATATCATTTTTCAAAAAAACTACATTGGCAATCGATCTGATATTTTTACATGACAGTTTGCATATTTATTAACATATTTCAATTGCTTTGAAAACTTTCTTACCATTTTTTTTTTGGTATCGAACCTCCTTAAAGACACGCCAAGTATCTGTGGTGGTCCCCTGCACAAATACAGCAAAACTCTTGAATGGATTTTTTCACCTCAAAAAATCCCTTGGAACCAAATTTTTCAATAGACTGAATTTCTTCAACAGATTTGTAGAAGAATGTATGTAATATAAAATTTTAACACTGATACACTGTATCTTGATTACTATTAATTTTCCCACCAAAAACAATTAGACAGTGCCAGAAAAAATAAAAGGTCTGGGCAGTGGATCAGACCAATGTATCCTTTTTTTGACCCGCTGAACCGTAGAACCACAAAACTGTATGGGAACATGGATCGCATATACAGAGCCTTCATAAATGATTAAAAGCCACGTGACCAGAAATTATCTTAATCTTAATTTTATTTACTTCAAGTTGGCGATTAAATTTCGATAAAACTAAAGCAATATGGTTAAGATTACATTAAAACACATTCTGTTTCACCGGCTGTGATTGGTGTAACTTTTCAGATTCTGTTCAATCAGCGATCACATTATCTCAAACGTTGACGTAACAGTTTGTAATTGTTCATTGTAAACGAATCATTAATATTGGTGATGCTAAGATTTAGGGAATTTTTGTTACTTGTACCAATTGTGCAATATTGGGTTGCCTAAGCTCAGTGGTCACGTTGTTTGTAAACATTTATGGAGGCTGTATCACAGGTCTAAAACTACATGACTAAACATAGCGATCGAAAATTCTCTTGGCCTAGTAAGGAAGATGATGCGTGTGGGGATTGAAAATTCATAGGCGTATTTGTTTAGAAGGCAACAAAATATAGAAAATATGGGAAAGAGTTAATAAAACATAACATCTATTATTTTTAGAGGTTTCATCAAGAAAACTCAAAAATATTTTAGCAACGTCTTGTTTTTAAATTTTAAGTGATTTCTATAAAACGATTGATGACCCACCACCACCCGGCTTGTATGATATTATAATGTTGACTGTTATATGTTTAAGTACTTACATATTTTATAATAATTATCTCACACGAATATTATCATTGTCACATTTTCCTTTCACTGCCACACTTTCACTTCATTGCCACTATTCACTTTACTGTCATACCTTTACTTTACTGTCACTATATATAATTATCATTGTTGCTATCACTATCACTGGCATCATCTTCCCCTAAATGAATAATAAGTGGTTCTATAAAAACTTCCACTGTTATATCAATATCCCACTTATGTTGTTCCCCTTTCTGTCCATGTTCAATACACTTATGCCATATTTCGCATGTCGTGCATTGTTTTTCTAAGAACCTTATCAGAAAATTTAGGAATATCCTCATCTTCAGCTATTGCAGCTTGAATTTCCTTTATTGTTGGTTTATGAAGTATTTCACATCATTATCGACTTCTATATTCTTCCTCCCTCGTGTTTTCACTTTTTTCTTTGGATTTACTTCCACACTATTTTTTATCGCACGATAAACAGTAGCAACGGGTACTTTTGTCAATGAACTACACATATCAACAGCTTCACTTACACTTGTATTAGAGTTTCACACCTGAATTCCTTCATATACGTTTGTTACCATTATTAATTCTCCATCGTATAGGTTATTAACCATTTTAATTATTACTACATTTTAAAACATCCCGGTTATATTTTTTTAAATTATAAATTTATTATTCGCGAATGCAGCTAAGAGCTCGCCCTCTAGCGGTGACAAGTGATACTAGCAAAACAAGGTAAATATTTCTTCTGTGTGTGACATTTCGTTTTGTATTTTATTTAAAACTGTGTTTAGTGTTCGTTTTTTGAACACTGTTATTTTAAGAAAATAGTGTGAGGAAAACTTCAGCAATTATGGATAGAAAGAAGCAACTGTCAAACTATTATTGTTCAGTTCAAGGTTGCTCTTCATGGTCCAAGAAAAATCCAGAAATAAGTTTTCATCAAACCATTGAAGAAATTTTCAAAATATTATTGCCGATAGATAATACTCCCTGAATTTCATGAGGGTTGTTAGTAAGTAAGGGCACTAGTCTGCAGACATAATATAAATTTCTAAATTTAAATTAACTTTGCTCAATTTTCCCATATAGTACCACATGATCAGCCTTAAAAACTGCCTCTCCTTCTAATATACAACGAGAGTTTTCGTTAGCATATATGTAAATAGGAAATGTATTCCACAACGGATAAGTTCATAGTTATAACTTAATAAAATGTACATTA
>NW_019416751.1:0-33686 GCF_000390285.2 Anoplophora glabripennis | reverse complement strand
AATTTCTAAATTTAAATTAACTTTGCCCAATTTTCCCATATAGTACCACATGATCAGCGTTAAAAACTGCCTCTCCTTCTGATATACAACGGGAGTTTTCGTTGGCATATATGTAAATAGGAAATGTATTCCACAACGGATAAGTTCATAGTTATAACCTAATAAAATGTACATTAAATTGTAATGCTAGAGACAAATAAAGTAGACATAAATATTTGCCTTAAAATTTATTTATGAAATATTTGAAGCCTACAAAATAACACAAAAGTCAAATAACCGCAGTTTGATAACAATATTACTAATAATAATGGCAAATAAGACAAATGTTCAAATGAATGTGTAAACACGAATGGCAATGTCAAAATTACCTTCTCTCGGAGCTTACTGCTTTCGCCGCTTGGTGCGCTTGCATCTTAAAAATTATCGCGGATAGCCACTGAATTAGCACCCCTCGCGCTTATCCTATAGCATTTCTAACGACGGCTAAATCAAATACTACGTATGTCTGTTTACACCCACTAAAGAAGCATAAGTATTATAAGTGCAATAGACAGAGATAGAAGATAGATCAACGTTCAGTGTAACTCAGTCTATAGACGATTATAAATCCTCTCAACACGTATAGAGAGCGGCACATCATTTTATATTTTATATACTTTATGGTAATAATATTTTTATATTGTGTCCGAGTCACTTTCTATAATTTCGACCGCGAAGTATACAGGTTGGTAGGCTTCTCTAACCCTATAACCCCGTAACCCCTTAACCTGAGATGTGTGAAGATGTATAACCACCAAAGTTCGTACTTTCTTGAATGTACAATCAGTGATCATGACTTTTTACAATCAAAATCATTGGTTATGGGGTTATGGTGCAATGAGATTATGAGTTTCTATGTTTTTCAATCATTGACCACTCAAGATGGTTTGAAATCTCAAATACTGTTTTCTAGACAAACTTCTCGATATTAGGGTCAAAGGACGAATCAGTCTGATTCTTATTCAGCGGGTCAGTACACTATAGCAGGGGTTGGCAAGTAATTTTAGGTGGGTTCTGAATACTTTTGAAAATTTTTAACGAGATCCAGAAAAAAAATTCATATTTCTTAGTAATTCTTTTATTTTAATTTGCACTCAAGTTTAATCTGCTTACTAACCATTAAGAACTCAAATCAGTCACAACATAAAAAAAATATTTTTCAAATAATTTATTTGAGTAATTTATACTTTCAAAACATTTTTGGCGGTCCAGTATTTTACCTTCCGTGGCCCGGATCGCTAGTTGCCAACCGCTGCACTATAGGATACACTGGTATACGGGAATGGGAACACCGATGGAAAAGTTTATAAATTGACCTTAAGACAAGTTCGACTAAATCTCAGTATTTTTACACAAGTGTACCATGTAGCTTCCCAATAAATTATTAATGTATCTCCTTTTTTCTTCAGGACAAATATCGAGCCAAATATCTGCAATGCAGATAAGTAAAACTGAATATGGTCAAGGTGATAGCCAATTGGTTCCAATAGAGTCAAAGATACCTATCATTCCTGGCACTAAGGGTAGACGAATTGTTGTAGAAACAAATCACTTATCTTTGAATTTAGGTAAATTGAAGTCAGCTATACATTACGATGTGAATTTGGTTCCTGATCTACCAAAGAATCTTCTTCGGAGTGTTGTTGAAGCATTTCGAAGGAAACATTATAGTAATCGTTATCCCGCCTTTGACGGCAGAAAAAATCTTTATAGTTCGAACCCATTGCCTTTTGGAGAATTTATTGAAGACGAAATTGTCATTCAGGATACAGAAGGCAGAGAAAAGAAATTTAAAGTTGAAATTAAATTTGCCAATAAAGTCGATTTGACACCTTTGCATGACCTACTAAAAAATAATGAAACCCCAAGAGAGGCACTGCAGGTTATCGACATTGTTTTACGAAGTGCCCCGGCACAAACCTGTATCCCTGTTGGTAGAAGTTTCTTTGTGAAGCCTAGAACAATAATAGATTTGGGAGAGGGCATGGAGATGTATAATGGTTTTTATCAATCTGCGATAAGAGGATGGAAACCATTTCTGAATGTAGATGTTGCCCATAAAGCTTTTCCTAAAAACAGTAATTTGCTTGATGTTTTACCAGAATTGTTCGACAGTTATTATCAGCCGTTCAAGAGGGAAGACCTTGCTAGACCATTATCTAGATATCAGTTAGAGACACTGGATAAGTTCATTAAAACTTTAAAGGTGTCTTATGAAATACCTGGTCATGCAGCATCACGAAGAGTATTCCGTGTTAATGGAATAGACACGGCTTCAAAGGACAAAACGTTCCCAATGGATAGTGGAGAGCAGATAACTATCGAAAAATATTTTGAAAGAGTTAAAAATTACCGATTGAGATATCCCCATTTGCCAACATTATGGGTGGGGGCCCGACAACGTGAGAACAAAATTCTCTTGCCTGTGGAGTTATGTACTCTGGAGGACGGCCAAGTTATAAGGAGAAAAATGACTGAGAATCAGACAAGTAAAATGATACGACATGCCGCAACCAGTACATCCGTACGAAAAGACAAAATTATGACTGCATTACATCAAGCTAATCATAATTCTGATCCAACTGTTAGAGAATTTGGCTTTTCTATTGGAAATCAATTCGAGACATTAGACGCTCGAGTTCTTAAACCACCGGCTTTAGAATATGCAAATAGAAAAACCGTGCAACCTAGCAAAGGTGTGTGGAGAGGGGAAAGCTTTTATGCAGGGGTAACTATTAATAGGTGGACTATAGCCTGCGTGGACAGAAGACCTCCAAGGCCAAATGATCTTTCAAATTTTGCAGAGCAGGTAAGTTATTACAGTTCGAGACATAACGCCTTGTACCAGAGTTTGTTTGGGTCCCCTCCTTTATTTTCATTTGAGTTGTTTACTAAATGTTCATAAGCGGTCAGTGGGCTTTTATTTTGTACCTGTAAATAAGTGATTCCCAGACTGTGTATAATATGTTATAATTTTTTTGCTTAAATGTGCAGAATAAAAAAAGTCTAATTTAAAATAAACATTCCTAATTTATTAATAGAAAACTTGTTGAGAACTGTTGGCTTTACTCTAACATTTACAATTAAGGTGTTGGCCAGTGTTACACAGAATTGTTAAACATCTTTTTGTATGAAATAGGAACAGAGTTAAATAAATAAGCATCTTTTTAAATGACATGTAAAAAACTTAAAAATATCTTCATAAAAATGTTTATGGATTCCCCTAGTTCTTACCATTCCTATTTTCATCAATAAACTGTCTACCTAAATACTGAGCTTTTTCTGAATTACAAAATCTGTACACCAAACTAAATATGTACAGCTGTTGTACAAACTTCTTTAAAATTCGTTACCTTCAATGAACCACCTATTGATATTTGTAATGACTGTTTTACATTGACAATTTATTGATGAATAAATTGACGAAGTTCTTCATGAATTAATTCACGAATTTATTGGTAAACAGTGTGGTTTTACACTGCTACAGACTTTGTCAAGTTTTTTGACGTATGAATCAGTTCTACCAATGAATCAAAGAAGCAACCATAACTGCTGCAGACTGTCAAGTTTTTTGACGTATGAATCAGTTCTACCAATGAATCAAAGAAGCAAATAAATTTTAAAAATGTCACCTTTCCACTCATAATTGTAGTGATACAATAGCGGTACCGTTCTGACACGTATTATGTAAATATTAGTTTTTGCAAGTAACAAATCAGAAAAAACAATGCAAAACTAGTACGACGCCACACAATTATTTACATGTTCCAATAACATAACCTCATTACTGATCTGCGGGTGGAAATCTGTTGGGTTGGTACTTCCGAACTTCACGAAGAAATTGACAAAAATTAGAATATGCTCTAATTCGTCAAGAACTTGATGAATAAATTCATGAAGTTATTTGACAGCAGATTTGGTGCATTACACTTGTCCAATTTCTTGATGAAGCGACTCCATGAATTAATTGATCAATACATTGTCAATGTAAAACAGCTATAACAAATGTTTACTAAATGTGCTGTATTATCTTGATTTTTGCTGTATTATAGTATAGTTCATTTGGAATATTTTTTGCACAGGAAATAAACTTTTAGCTTATCTACTATTACTATTCGTGTAAACCACAATATTTCATTGGGATACACCATAGCTCACTGAAAACATTTATTTAATTGGCTTCAAGATTATCTGGTATTTGTGTTCCTTCATTTAAATGCAGCTTGTATAAAATTGCAAACTAAAATCTCTGTGTCTCAGATTTTCAGGAATGCTGCTTCTAGTGGAATGAATATCACCTCACAAGCTGAAAAACCATTTGATCACATTGGCGGTTCCCAGAGTATTCACGATATAAGAAAGTATTTTCAAGTAAAGAGAGAAAAGAAATACGATGTTATTTTTATCATTGTACCCAATAGTGGACCCCAATATTCTTTTGTTAAAACAGCTGCAGAGATAAATGTTGGCTGTTTAACACAATGCATCAAAATTAGAACACTGGGTAAAATGAATCCACAAACTGCTATTAATATTCTTTTAAAAGTCAATAGTAAACTAAATGGAACCAACCACATTTTATTAAATCGACCACCAATTATGAGTAGACCATGTATGATAATGGGGGCAGATGTAACACATCCAGGTCCTGAAGCTAAAGATATCCCAAGTGTTGCTGCTGTGACGGCTTCTCATGACCCCAAGGCTTTCCAGTATAACATATGTTGGCGATTACAACCACCGAAAGTTGAAATTATAGAAGATTTGGAAGCCATTGCGAGAGAACAGTTACTTTATTTTTATACAAAAACGAGAGTTAAACCCGAGAGAATAGTATTTTTCAGAGATGGCGTTTCCGAAGGTCAGTTTGCTCAAGTCATGCATGCTGAGATTAGAGCTATAAGATCGGCTTGTAAAAAACTTCAAGCAGATGGATACGAACCATCCATCACTTTTCTAGTTGTGCAAAAACGTCACCATACCCGGCTCTTCCCCACAAATCCAAGAGATTCGGAGGATAGAAATATGAATGTGCCTGCTGGTAAGTAAATGTTTATTGATCAAATTTGTACTGCTTTACATTAACGCGTTCACTATAGTACAGGAAATATATGTCATCAAGACTTATAATTTTTAAATGGCCACTCTGTACTGATGGAAAATGATAACCTAACAGCGGTTTTACACAATCAAAAAATTGTGAATTACTTTATGAAGAAATTCATGAATTTATGTAATAGTCCAGCGGGCGAAGACTCAAAGCATCGTGATTGTGATTATTTTAAGTAAACCCCAAAATGATTGCATAAATCGGCTACAAATATGTTATACAACAAAGGAAAAAATATTGACAATTTTTGTCATAGAAAATGCTTTTTTATTTGTTTTTCTTCCATCTTGCTTCAATTTTTTTATTGTGAAAATAATTTTTCAATTTACAAATAAAGCTATCATTTTTCTTAAAATTGGCAGTTTTCTATAAATTAATTAATCTTCATGAAATTTTCGGACAATACTCGATTCGTGTTTAATAAGCTTGTTTAATCTGTAGGGAAAACCCGGGCAAAGCGAATACTCCGGGCAAAGTGAATACTCTCCACCAGTCTCAAATAATTAGCTTACCGATCGCCACGTTACCATAAAAACGTTTGTACGTCGGCGCAGAGTGTGTGGCAAATATATTAGTAAGTAGTCGTGTCACGCGGCGTTCAGAAGGCGACAATTTTTGTTTTTGCTTGAAAAATATTGATTTATCAAGGTTAGTATTTTGCTAATAACAAGAAAGTTATTTATTTATCAACTTTTGTTTTTGGGTGGTTATAATGTATCTTTATGAGGCTTTTTACATTGTGTAGAAAATGAAACCCAAAGCAGTAGTTTTTATGTGAAACGGGTTAACCTCAAAAGTGACCATATAGGGCAAAGTGGATACCGTATTCACTTTGCCCGGTGATCGTAAATTCTTTCATTATATATAACAGTCTGCTTATTTCACCTAAACCTGGGTGTTTCAAAACTCACTACAGTCCTTCGGAATTAAGACCTATATCTCAGCCAGCTAAACCAACAACAAGATAGAAGTCGGAAGAAAATAAAAAAATTCAAAGATATCTTATGCTTTTTCTGTGGTGAAATATACATTGAACAAGACGGAAAACCAATCGAAGATTGGATATGATATGTCATCAATGGTGTCATGAAGAGTGTTCAGCATTTGAAGGCAATGATTACATTTGTGATAATTGTATTGATTAGATTTTTGACAAAGAATGTTAATTTTTATTTTTTCGAAATGTTAATTATTACTTTATTAGTAACTTATGTTCCCAAAGATTTCTTTGTTGTTATCCACTTTGCCCTTATGTCGTATCCACTTTACCCGGGGGCTCGGGCAAAGTGGATATTTTGACATTTTTCCTAATTTGATTTATAGCAACTGTTTCAACCAGAATTAAGGAAAATTGTTAACTAATTTCGAAAGTTTAGTAAATAAAGACTAATCTCAGATAATTGTTTTAATTTTCTCTATTATACATTATCACCCATAATCATGGAAAGCTAAAGGTGTTCACTTTGCCCGGACTTCCCCTACTCATCCGAGTTGTTACTGAATTATTTACAAATTATATGTCATATTTACCGGGAACTTTGGAATTATGGTAAAATTTTTATATATCTTGCATCTTTACAAAACTTGATGGGTATATACTATAGGATTGCAAGACTCAAGTGCATTTTGCAAAATTCAATTTTTACTAATTTTGGCAAGTTTGAGACACATACTTCTATGCATATACCAAGCACTGCATGTCTTTTACATTGAATGAACTTGTTCCCAAAAAGAGGGGATAAAAAGTGTACATGTTGCACTCTGTCAACTTTGCGAAAATTTAGTGGATTATTTTAAATGAAATTTAATAACTGATGTACTATTAACAGAGCAAAATTACCAATTATTATTTTGTATATCTAATTATACAACTTGTTAATTGTAATTTATGAGAATGTTAGATAGTGAATGTAAAATAAAATGGGTACAATAAAACAGAATCCAAAAGAGAGTACAAGTGTGTTATTTATATAAAATAGTAAACATTTTTTGAAATTTAAAATCGATACATCTTCACAAAAATTCATATAAAAATACACATTATGTACAAATATACATAAAAACGAGTTATCTACCTTAACTAACACATATAAATAATAATAAAAATAAATCATATCAATCAATTTACCTAAGTGTTTCATGATTCACTGTACCAGATTCAATTTGATTTTCTAATATATGCTAAATATCAAGTCTTATTTTATTAAATATACAATGCAAACCTAGTCAAGATCTTAGAACACATTGAAGCAGTGCCGGTTTTAGATATAAATTGTCCCTAGGTATTATTTTTCAAATAAAATAGCTGATCCAGTTTGTGATCCAAATATAAGTAGGTACATTAAGTGTCGTTTCTTTATTTGAACATGATCACGTAAAAACCATGTTTGACCTTTCGCCGTATGTAGAAGATGTGGTATCATATATAGCGGGCTTTGTAACTTCACAGGTTATAAAAATAATTTCTTGTGACATTTACAAAAAATATATAAAGGGAAACTACTCGTCTCCTTTTAATATATAACAGTAAGAGTTCATCATGAAATACGAAGTCTCATGCATTAGCAAAATGTGGAATTTCTGGCTACTGATTGGACACGTAAAAATTTGCTTTAGCCAATTTCATCAATACATTACCCTTAATTAATAAAAATCCTCAATCAATAAAACCTTAAGTATCCATAGGGTGTAAAGATATACATTTTTACTTATAAACAAATTTTGTCTTCTTTTTTATTTTTTGCTAGATTCATCGCTTCATGCCAGTTTGTTCCTCTTTTCTTTAAGTCTTCTGCCACTACTTGGTTGATCCCATGTTTTTTATGGGTCTGCCTCGTTCCTTTCCATTTTTTTTGTTTGCCAAATCATTTTCAGCTGTCTTTCTATTCAAATTCATAACCTATCTTCGAAAATGACAATGACGTTAACCGACAAACCAACCAATGGGTAAATGAATCATAGCGCGTGCGTATAATATACAAAGTGCAACACCCCCACTTTTTGGCTTCAATTCCCTTTCAAATTGTTTTGTATATGTATAGAAGTATGAGGTTTGAGAACGTTTTATAATATGTTGTTATAGCATATGTGAACGAAAAACTTAGTTTTCAGTATGTAAATTTGATTTTTTTTTATTCTATGGATAGATGTTGATAGAGCTTTAAAAAGCATATAAAAACATATCATTAAGTTTTATTATTTTATCTTTCTAATAGTTGATTTAAAAAGGTAACAGCTAGCAATGCTGATAAGTGATGATACTACGTTAATGCTGTTTAAAACTAATTACAATTTGACTATTTATTTGATTAAAAATATATATATATATTTCAGCTCATTATTCTGGGAAACGCGTACTATAATGCCTAAAAGTTAACTTAAAGTTACATCTTGAGGCCTCAAAGTTGCTAAAATTTTTTTAATTAACTCGATTACATGTTAATTGATATTAATTATTTAAGGAATGTAGGATGTCATTATTAGATTTGTTTTCGACAAATATGGAAGTTTATAATACATGATATTTGTGCCACATATTGTCAAATTAGAAAATAAGTAAAAGCAGCGGTGAAAATGAAAAATTTTCAACCGACAAGTTTTTACAATTTATATTATAAATATCCGGTATAATAATAACACAGGCACACAAACCAAAAAAAGTGGTCTGTTCTATGTTATATTATGTTCTGACCTGCTAAACATAAGTCTGATACCAGTTTTGTGTCGCCAGCACATACTATTTTTGAAGAAATGCCCTCCAAATCTTCAGAAAATGAGTTATTTATGAATATGTTTAAAGATTAAAACTGCGTGGGATAACTCCCATATTTTCGGACTTGCTGAATACGAACTGGAAATGAGAGGGAGTATGATGAGGGAGACGATGATGGTGAAATGTATAATGATAATGAATATATACCGTGGGATAAAAAGAAACATCTGCAAGCATTTAATCAGAGTAAGTTAAATGATCTTACTTGCAACCTAGCATTACCGAAAGACAGAGGTAAATATTTAGCTATAGAATTTAAAAAAAAATCCTCCATCTGAAGGAACCCAATATTCTGTATATCGATCACGTGAAACAAGTTTTTGGAAATATTTTTCTTCAGATGAAAAGGGTATTAGTGTATTGTTCTAACATTAGAGGCCTAATAAACCAGTTAAACCACAACATTCATAAAGACGAGTGGAGGTTAGTCACTGACTTCTCAAAATGAAGCCTGAAGTTCCAATAACACACACGACAAAACTGAAGGAAAGCTGATAGTATGAAGTACGTCTTAGAAAAATGAAAATATTCAGAGCACAAGTGGCGAATTTGGGTAGATTTCAAAAAGTCCCCATTTTCTGTATTTATGGGACAATAGATATAGGATTATTTAACATTACTCAAGCACCTTTGCTAGATTCATCCAGCTTCTTCCAAAACACAAAACTAGGACTAATGAAAAAATTCATTAAGGCTTTGGGGAAAGAAGGTGAATGCTACAAATACTTGGAAAGCTTTTCGCGTAATCACAAAAGTTACAATTATCTAAATGATGAAGAATTTCAGAGAACTTGGTTGATGTTGATTACTTCCCATTGACTTAAACAGCAGCAAAAAGCAAAGTGAACGATTTCGCTAAGATTTGCAAGAAATAAAATAGGTATCAAGGTAAATGGGACGTGAATATGATGGCGGACTACTTTATAAATTTTCTTGAAAATTAACCAATGACATTAAAAATGTTTTATTGGGGTTTCCCCAGTAAAGGAAATATAAGTATGTAGTAAAGATGGTATTTTGAAAAGTAAGATAGATAGTAACGTAGTTGAAAGCATAAAATTGAGGAATGTTATGCATAAAAGAGCAGTTTTTACTACTACGATTGAACGTGATTGGAACAAAAAAAAAGAGTAATATTATAAAGAAATTATAAAAAATAAGAAAAATGTTGAATTATGGAAGTAGTTAAAGTAGTTACTATCTGGAAAAAACAAAATTTGTGACAGCATAAAATGTATATCAACCAGAAATCCAGGATAACAACGTTTATTTGATAAATTTGAAAATGTGTCAATGTTTAAATTAAAAAATACGATAAAGAATTTAAGCAATACTTTCGATTTGGAACTTATAATTTCGAAGGATAACATAAAAGATGCTTTTGAAGTAATTGGAGATCATTTCCTCGAAGTGGTAAATTTGTCAGAGTTGGAAGACTTTGAATATATTTCCGGTGCCAAAAGTTGCTAATTCGCAGGATTGTAAAGACTACAAACCAATAAACACAATAACAATATTTGAAAAAATATGAAAAGTAAAAGACCAGCTGGTGAATTATTTTGAACAGAATGAAGTGATTATGCAAAACAAATCGGGTTTTAGAAAGAATTACTCATGTGAATAGGCAATAATTAATGTTTGTGATGAATGGTTGAATGCTTTAAAGTAATAAGATTGTTATTGTTGTATTCCCAGGGTTCGTAGCGGCCGGGAAAACCGGGAATACTGAGAAAAGTCAGGGAATTTGTTATTCTTCATAAAAAACAGGGAATAGTCGGGGAATTTTAAAAATATTCATGAGTTGCGGAATTTGATGTTTGCAGCTGGAAATTTTGTGAAGGCCGGCCCTGGATTCTTGAAAGAGAAAACTATTTGTGGTTTTGAAACCTTTATATTAGGGTATAAAAAATATTATGGAGTCCAGTCAAGAAAATTTAAGTCGGGGAAAACCTGGTGAAGTCAGGGAATTCTTTATTACTTTTGAACTATGAACCCTGATTCCTGGACTTGAGAAGGGCATTTTAAGGAGGTTTATCTGATATGGAATTGACAAACAACTATTCATAAAAAAATTAATATAAGCTTATTAATATGAAGAAAATCCTCAAAAAAAAATTATGACTAGTTTGGATACCTAAGAGACGAGATATTAATAAAATAATTTTTCACAATTTAGTACAGTCTTATGAGAATACAGATTTTTTTGGTCTTTTCACTGAATTTGGATAAAGCAAATACTAGAGGTGTTTATGAATATAAAACAAAGATTAATTTTCAGGACTTTAAATATGGTATTTAAAAGATATAATAAAGAATTGTAATAATCATGTAAAATTTAAAATTATATTAAAGAAATATATTTTTGAGGCATTTTGGTAACTCATTTTAGAAATACCCTAATGTTTTGGGTATGTATGTGAGTTTTTTATGTGTGGTAGGTATCATGGGGCTAGAGGATGTATATACTTGAAAATTGTAAAATTTTATTAGTATTGGCTAAATAAAAATTATTATTATTAAAATAATGATAAATAAAAATAGAAATAAATAGATATCATATTCGTATTCAGAGAGTCCGAAATTATAGAGGTAGGGTTATGGAATCCAGTACATAGACCAGCTTCTCCTATGACGTTATAATCCTCGAGTAAATTTACAAATCCATTTTTTTTTTTGTAAGGATTTGGTATTCTAATTGGGAGTGTTGACACCATACTGGCTTCAGATTTGTGTTCAGTGGGTCCGAAAATATAAACAACAGTCTAATCCTAATCAAAAGAACAGATCACTTTTCTTGTGTGCCTATGTAATTACATAATTTGCAGTAAAACAATTTTTGATGTTAACAAAATTAAAAAATTCGCAGACATCGTGCTCAAGACTACTTATTGGTATGTAACCGTTTCTGTAAATTTTGCAGGTACTTGCGTTGACACTACAATTACTCACCCTTTTATGCAAGATTTCTACTTGGTTTCCCATGCAAGTATCCAAGGTGTAGCAAAACCCACAAAATATTGTACCCTGTGGGATGACAATAAAATGAGTAATGATGACATTGAGGAATTAAGTTATTACTTATGTCATATGTTCACCAGATGCAATCGTTCTGTGAGTTATCCGGCACCCACCTACTATGCGCATTTAGCGGCTGCTAGGGCAAAGGTTTATATTGAAAACGAAAGATTGAATATGGATCAATTGCAAAGAGAATTTGCCAGATTCCAAATACAGGATGTAATACGGAAAGATTTGCCTATGTTCTTTGTTTAAATATGAATAATAAATGCTGCTATAGAGATATTAAAGCATTTATTAATTAATATCACCTATTGTTTTTTGTTTTGTATTATTTGCTTTATGTATCCAGAATTTTAAGCCATTAATATGCTTATACACTATCATTAAAAATATAATAATAGCTTTTATGTTAATCTTGTATTCAACTTTTTATTATAATCAGTTTTTTTTTGAAGGTGTAATATAATATATTCATATTAGTGCTTTTTTCGAAGAGCCCTTTATTTTTATTTTTAATAAGGAATTAAATGCTTTTATTTAGTTGTTTGCACTGCTTAGGGTTATCCATTCCAGATGTAACAGTTTGTATTAACTAATAAAAATGTTAAAGGACCAAATTGTATTTTAATTCTTTTACTCTTACATTCCTTTACACCTACTTAAAAAACTCTTGTCCGTTACTACGGAGCATCTTCTATTTTCAAATTTTTAGAATAAACTCCAGACAAAAAACGAAATTTTAGCTGTAGCTTAATTTGATAATCCTCTAGTAACGGGAAAAAGATTGACTTTGTAAGTTACTCAGTGACATGCATACCATAAGGTTTTTCGAAGAAAATTGTGGTACGCCAGTGGTAAAAACATTTTTTAAATATTTTTTTATGATCCACTTCTTATTTTGAACAAAATTACCCTCTTGCGTTTCATTTCTAGCACTTCTGTCATTTTTCCGTAAAAAACTTTTCTAAATACCATTTTTTCCCACTGCTAACATAGAAAATGAAAATAACAAAAACATTATGAAGTATGCTTTGACTCTGCCACCGAAAATGGTCAAATAGACATTGAAAAAAAGACTTGCATTGAAAACAATATTAAAATATCACATTTTAACAATAATAAAAAATACTAATGACTTAGGAATTTAAAGAATTTATTGAGTAAGTAATAAACAACAAACAAGATTACAACTTCAATACATTTTTCAATGTGTTTTCTCATGGATTCTCGTACTCGTCCAAAAATACCAGGCACATCTCGAATTTGCTGACAGCCCATTTCAACTCTGACGAAGAGTCTGTACATCAGGAATGGTAACGAAATAAATTATGTTTTTTAAGAACAAGCAGGCCACTAAAGTCTTCCTATTTGCAATGCAACGAGCTGGAAAACGTTCAACATACAGACGTACAGCTAACACAGTATTCTCGTTGACAAGGCCATAAATAAAATGCATATCTGCTAATTCTGGAAATGAGTAGTCCATTTTTAACAGACCGATCCAAACCAAAATACAACCGTTTAAGGAAAGCATACTTCATAATGTTTTTGTTATTTTCATTTTCCTATGTTAGCAGTGGGAAAAAATGGTATATACAAAAGTTTTCTTTATGGAAAAATGAAAAGAGCTAGAAATAAAACGCAAGAGGGTAATTTTGTTTAAAATAAAAAGTGGATCATAAAAAATATTTTTACCAGTTGCGCACAATATTCGTCAAAAACCATGTGGTACAATGGTGGATTATCAAATTAAGCTACGGCTACAATTTCGTTCCATTATCTTCTAATGTTCGAAAGTTATTGCAGAAATACTAAATTTTTTGAAATTTTTTAGCGCCATGTAGCTTGGACAAGAAAACCCGTAGAGCATAACTTCATGAAAAAAATTTATTTTTTAAACTAAAAAATCCACCGTTTAATTTATTCTCAACCTTTACGTTACACCCTGTATATATGCATACGCATATACAAGGTGTTTCAAGATTAAGTTGACAAACTTTGAGGGCATTCCTTACATAAAAATAAGTCAAAAAATGCATATACTTCAACATAAGGCTGGAAGCGCTTCGTTTTTGAGATATGGGGTGTTAAGTATTCTAAAATAATAATATTTTTTAATATCTTGAAAGCGAGTATATATTTAAGTAAAACTTAGTGTGACTTAGATATTTTGTCGCAGTGTGTCTCAGTAATTAGTTTTACTAGCCATCAGTGGAGGAGATATGGGTAGGTGGTTCAATTAATTCGGCAAAAATGTATATGTAATATAGTATATGTATGTATTAAAAATGTATCTTTAGTTTTTCTTGTATTTGCTACTGTTTCACAGTAAATACAGATAGTTAAGTTCACCTCATAAACGTGTTAATCGCTATAGTTAAGGAAATATCCTAAATACGTTGCTGTTCATCTCATAAACTTAGACATTCATTATCATCAAATATGGTTGTTGTGACGTTGGATGCTTGTTTACAGTATTTAAACAGGAGAGTAGAGGAGATTATTTTGAATTAATTCTGAGTAAAACTACACTTGTAAGATCAAGTATTAATAATTTTGTATTCGTTAATATTTATTTATTCACATTTTTTACCGATTTATCGCTGGTACCACTTTTAAAAAACTGTTTGACACTTTTCTAAAGTTGTTTGAAGTGGACACCTTATTGTTATTCATTTAATTAATTAAATTTTGCATTTACACATTTAGGACTATAGCACGCTACAGTTTAGCGGCTACATTTTTAATTGATGCTCCACAGTTGAAAAATTGGTGATGGGATGTGTAGCGTGCCACAATCGAAGTTCTGTGAATGTGAACTCATCATAAGCATCATGCTCGGCATGAGTGTTCCTAGTGCATTTACAGGGATCAAGAACATAAAAAAAAGTTTAAGGAACGGCTTTCTAACCAGAACCTGAATTGTTCGAGCCAGTGTCCAATATTTGCCTATTCGTAGGGGTAAGAGTATACTGACGGCCATGTACATGGCAGTGTCACACATTCTAGAGGCACTTAACCAAAATAAAAAGCCAACAGGTCTGTGCCTTCACATTACTAAAGAAACTGGAACGTTACGGGATTAGGGGGATACCTTTACAGCTGTTAAAATCATATTTATCAGGAAGAAAGCAAAGAACAGTGGATTTTAATGAAAACAACCAGAGTTGAATCGGATTTGATCGGGATCAAAACGGGAGTGCCTCAAGGATCCATATTGGGTCCATTTTTACACAAATGAAAGCCAAAATTTAATAAATGATAGGTTAGTAATGTATGCTGATGATGCAACTATAATCTTTAAAGAAAGTAGTATTTTAGAAACGAGAAATAGAATAATTATTAGTACAATAGAACATCTTAATAATTGGTTTCTTAATTCAACCAATAATTTCAATCTTAATGATTGGTTTCGGATTGGATTACTGTTGAATCTGAAGAAGACTCAGCTGATACAATGGAATTGAAATCAAACGATAGACACACCACTTGAGGTAACATATGACAATGTGAAATTTACAGTGGATTCAGAGGTGTCTTTTCTGGGTTTGTCGTTAGACAGTCTACTGGACTGGGGGGGTACACATAGAACAATTCTCAAATCAATTGCACAATACAGCTATGCAATGAGAATACTGTCATTAAATGTTGATCAAAAAACAGCCTTAATCATGCATATGTACAATCAAAGATAAGTTTATGGCATTGTTATCTGGAAACTTGATACACGTAAATCGTATTCCATTAATGCAAGAGGTGTATGAGAAGTATCTTTGGGAATTGCAGGGAAAGCTGTAAGACATTATTTATCGAAAACAAAATCTTGACTGTAATCTGTATGTATATTCTAGAATCGATAATCTTTGTTAAGAACAATTTTCAGAATTATTTTGAGACCTCACTATTTGGATATGACTAGGTTCTCTTATACACAGAGAAATGCACCATATAATCCGAAATACCTATGGAATATTATTCCATAAAACATGAGAAATCTACCAATTGATAAATTGACTAATAGTTTTCCTCTTTTCTTGTTCGTTTTTCCGTATTCCAGTCTTCTTTCTTGCTTCTTGTTTATGCTATACACATGCTATAAGAGTGAATTTTTTGTGTTCCTGTATCTTTTGTTTTTTCAAATTTTTGTCTTGTATCTTGTCTTTTATTATTATGTAACATAAGTTTATTTCTGTATAGTATTAAATACGGCCTGCCCATATGTCTATGATCCTTTGTATGTTTCTTATATCATGGATATTGTATTTGACGAGCTCGACACCCTTTAGGGTAATGATTAAGTAAATAAATATACTACTACTACTATTCTGTTTCTGTAATACTATGTGTAATACTCTACACGATTCATTAATTTTATTAAGATTACTTGGAAGCAGCGATGGCGAAATGACTGATCATTTAAAATTCGCTAACTTATCAAAGAATGTGACATGTTCCTTTTAGTCATTTATTGGTCATTTTAAAAATTATATTGCTTTGGTATTTTCTGCTTTATTATACAGAGTGTATCACGAAGAGGGCCCAGTAGGATTATCTCGAGAAGTAGTCAAAATTGAAATCTGAAAATTTGTATACAGAGGTTTATCAAAAAGATCTATTCAATGAAAATAGTGTCCACTTTCTCGCACTTCCAGTTATATCAGAAGTCATCATCAACTCTGTTATTTCAAATGTATATTTTTACATTTTTTAATTCTACGGCAAATTCTAAACTATTTTCATATAAGGTACTATAGGCCAAAATGTGACAGTTTTCAAGTTATTATTTCCAAAAAAAATTGAGGGATGCAAGTGATTTTTGAAAACAGAATAACAGATATTTAGCTTTATGTATTAATGAAATTTGGCATGGATAATTTAAAAGCAATGGAAATTAACCAGTTTATGTCAAATTTGCAAAAATTCATACAGAGTGTTTAAAAACGTGTGGCCAATATTGTGACGTTAAAGTTGAATTTACTTAAATATTTCAAATGGTACACCCTGTATTGTATTACATTAATAGATACACAATTAAATTTACTTTAAAATAATACTATAGTTCCCCATACCCAAATAACAGTTCTTGTGTAAATTGGAAAAATCTACGGTGGTTTTGATGCATTAAGGAATTGAATAATAAACGGTATCTGATTGAACTGTAATTTTTATTATCGTTATATCTTCATCAAAAACAATAATTCAGTATATTAAATTAAAAAGAGCGATGCTTTAAATAAACCAACCATACTCGTAGATTTTTCTGTGTTGAAATCAATAATTTCCAATTTACACAAGAACTGTTAACTTTGGGTATAGGGAACTATAGCATCATTTTAAAGTAAATTTAATTCTGCATCCATTACTGTAATGTAATGTATACAGGGTGTACCATTTGAAATTTTTGAGTAAATTCAATTTCAACGTCACAATATGGCCACACTGTATGAATTTTTGCAAATTTGACATGTTGACTGGTTGAATTCCATTGCTTTTAAATTATCCATACTAAATTTCATTAATAAATAAAGCTAAATGTCGGAGTCGGAGTTATTCTATTTTCAAAAATCACATCCCTCAATTTTTTTCGAAAATTGATAATAACTTGAAAACTGTCACATTTTGACCTATAGTACCTTATATGAAATTAGTCTAAAATTTGCCGTAGAATTAAAAAATGCATAAATATACAATGTTCCATTTGAAATAACAGAGTTGATGACGACATCCGGTATAACCGGAAGTGCAAGGAAGTTGAAACTATTTTTATTTAATAGATCTTTTTGATAAACCCCTGTATACAAATTTTCAATTTCAATTCCGACTACTTTTTGAGATAATCCTACTGGGCCCTCTTTTGTGATACACCCTGTATAATAACCATCTTCTGATTTTGGATATACGTCGCCCATACCATATTTTAGAAGAATCGCATTGGGCACATCTTTGTCCATTATTTGAAAAATTTTAAAGGAAATATAAGCAAAAATTGCTCATTTTAATATCTATTTTCAAATGTGATAGGTCAACTGTTTAGTCGAGTGGATTTTGAATCAAGACTTTGGTGGTCTGATCACACCGCTCACTTAAAGCAGCTTTAACGGCATAATTTTTTATTAGCATAGAGAAGACGAATAGTGATATTTAAAAAATGTTTATAATAAATACAAGGGGTTCCAGTATTGACCATTGAGAGACCTAAATGAAGTCAGAAACTGATCAGACTTAAATATTCATATGTTTTTCAGTTAGATAGAAAGTTAAATTTATACAACTTTAGAGATGAAATTATGTTTTTCTATTTTATTTGTTATTCACAGTTGATTTTTGTAATGCACTATTATCTTTAAAATAATTTTTTGCTTGCAAAAATCTTTTCCAATATATGTTGTAATTAGCACATTATAAACAATCTGTAAAACTTATGCCCGAAACTGAACCGAATTACACTTACAGTGCCTACACACTTTATTTCCTTGAATACATATGGGGCATTCCACGCCAAATCGACCACTTTTAACCCTGAGAAATTTTCGTTTTTCGAAAATTGAAAAAAAAAAACTGAAGGTAGGTCCAGATCTATTTTTTTTTTAAAAGTACATCTAAAAACAAAAATTTTGAAAAAAAAACCTCCCGATAACTCAATTTTTGAAAAAGGTGGTTATTTTAAAAAAAAGCTATTATTAAAAATTTGTAACTTATTGTGAGTTGGGTGAAAAAATCTGAAAAAATTCTTAGAGGTTTTCAATGGGGTAGAAAGCAATAAAAAAGTTTCAGCCAGATCTAAAGTGGTCAGGGTTAAAAATGGTCGATTTAGCATGGAATGCCCCATATGTTGAAAAAATATATTTTCTTATCCTGGACGTAGCACGCATTTCTACCAGATTTAGAAAATACATATCCAAGTATTGTCTTAGTCTTAGTGGATATACCTTAAATATACATTAGGTGATTTTCCCATCGACTTTGTTGCACAGTTGTACATCGGTGGAAGTTTATAGAGAATTTAATACAAACAATTTCTTTTAATTAAAATATATTACCTCTTTTATTCTGTACAATATATAAATATATTTACATTTCAGTCTAATCCTAATTTAAAATGTTAGACCAATACTAAACCCATGTGAGTAACTAAATAAGAGGGTTTTATTCTGTATCTTCTCTGGCAGCAGCGGCACAGTACGCCATCTGTAGTTACTGTGGCAAACGACACACTCGGAAACCACAGACTATAAAATAATTAAGGAAACTGCATAGGAAAACACAATTAGAGTAACTTCTAATTCTGTCTAATAGATGTCACTGCACCATAATGGCAGCAAATTTAAAATAATAAAATACACTAATGAATAAAAAGTATTTCATAAGTAATACATCATAAAACAGCTGTTAATGGTTTGTTGATCATTAAAATTAAGGTGAACCATTGACAGCGGTTTCATGACCCACTACTTGTGAAACACTTTAAATAAAAAAAAATGTACATGAAAACTTGTTATTATTATTTTTAAAGAAACCATTAAAACTGCAAATTTCAAAGAAATTTTATTAAAGAATTATTTACCTGCCTTTATGTAAAATAATATTGCAGTTACTTGCCAAAAATTATTTCAAATTCGAAATAATGGTGATGTATCTGTTTTATTCTGTGAAAATTTATTATTGTTATATAAAGCATTTCTTGTATTTTTAAGCAAATGAGGAACGTCAAAAATGGGAATAATTTTCTCGCCACCAACATTAAAAGTGGATTTATCTGATGACTGGGAAACTAACTGTCTGATATCTGATCTGTTAGTGAAACCTTGATCACAATCTGTACAAATTATTTTTAGTCCACAAGACTGCAATGCTTAAATTATTTCAAAATTTTTAGGTCCTTTGTTTTTATAACGTATTTTGTGGAATAATACGCGATAGGCTGCTTCCAATGTTTACTAACCACCACCAAAAACACTAGAGCATGATTTGCTATCTCATTTTGTCTGCCCAGGGACCCAAGATCGACATATCCCATTACTTGATCTTTACAAGTGTCATAATTTAGACCAACATACAGAGCTATTTTATCAAATACTAAACAACAAACTTTATCTCTTGTAATCATTTTACTAACACGTTCTGATAATTTACGTAACAACTTTTCATTTATTCCAACATCTAAAGGTATTTGGCCTAAATATTTCCTTATGGAAGATTTAGAGGGCAGCACAAAAGATTTCTGTAAAAACCTGTAGCACCTTGGCCCACGTTTGTAAATTGCTAAAGCAAGTGCTTTATTTTCTGAATTATAGATACCTAGGTCATTTCTTTTCGCAATTTTTAATTTGTGACTCAATAAATTTTACTACTACTGGATCAAGATGCTGACTAAATTTTGTAAATAAATTAGAATAGGTAATACTACGAACATGAGACAAATTACTTTTACATTTTAATAGTTTCCTTTTTAATTTCAAAATCTGAATTTTCTGTTGATGATCTAGATAATACATTTTTTATGTTTATCTGAAAGTTGAGATATTCTCTTAACATTCAAAGTTTTTAAAAATGTTCTTTGTTTATTATTTGACTGAAAATATGTGAGGCTTTTACACAATGAGCTATCAAGTGAGGTACTTACATGACCAGTATTTGATTCCGCTTCATTCAACTTGCTATCAGTAATCTTAGTAATGGCACTGATGCTCGCAGTAGCCCTTATAGGAAATGACAATTTTGAATAGGTATATGTATTTCAGTTTTTTAAAAGGTGGAGGTGAAAAATCATCTGAAATTGAAGTTTGGCAGCTCGTACTCTGAAAATTCTGTAATGTTACGTTAACAAATTGTTTTGTTGAATATTCTATATACTATCCGAGGATTCAGAGGTGATATTATTACAATTAATAGGTGAACTTATAGTCGATCCTAAAACTAATGTCGGCACAGCACTTCTGTTTGAGACTATTCTTATTACTGTTTTTACAACATTTTAACTCAAAATGGTCTTCACAAAAATAATGATGTGTTTGTCAGAGTAAAGTTTGATTTACATAATTTTCGAAATGATTCTATCCAAGTAATTGTCTGTCTTTTGAAATTTTGAAAAAACGTTTATTTCTACAGGATGCATTACACAATTTACACATATTCATCTAGTGTGCTTTTGCAATTTGGAGCACAACATTGACATTTAGTTCTACCAGCTAAACTCATTTTGGATAAAAAAACGAATAAAAATACAGTAAGGCAGTTCATATGATTGATTCAATAAATCCCTTATTACATTAATCTAAAACAAAACAAATTTATTAATGCACAAAACGTGAAAATCTACCTGAATATAAACTATAACCTCAAAGTCCTCAAACATTCTATTTCTGTTGATTGAAAGATTGGAAATACAGATTCGATCTGTGGTTGCAGATTTCTGTATAACAATTTCTATAAAGGGCAATGTTTTGCCACAACGCGAGATGTCCTCAGTGAATGCATGTTCGGTCTGCCCTATCCAATAAAAGCCTCTTATTTAGTTACTCATATGACTAAACCTACTTACAGACCTAAATATAAAGTAAATCTCATAAAAAAAAATATTCATACAAAACTCTGGCTGGGTAAAGTGCAAAGTGGAATGTCGATTTATTCTAACGAACTTCTACATTCAAAGTAGAACCAATATATCTAGATTTCGAGCTATGAAGAGTTTGGTATCAATTGATAACCGCATTGACTCAAGCAATATAACCTGCTTGAATAAATACAGGTAGATTTTCTATAAAAACTATAAAATTTATAAAGAAATTCAATCGTCCTCTCACACTGGATAGATCACATTTTTTCAGTTCTCATGCACATTTTTTAAACCTCAATGATTGCTGCAACTTTTTCGACTATATTACTGCTCTGGACATGACTACATATCTATTCAGGAATGATAACCAGGCATTTGTCACTCAAATGAAAAATTTAACTAATTAGTATGAGATAGTCTACCCAATGATATTACTAATATCAATCATTGGCCAGAATTTAAAGAAAAATTAAAAAATTAAACTATTACTTCCAATGTCACAAATAGTATTGTTTCCAATGCTCCCACCTCAACACAGTTATTTTCTTTGTAATTGTTATATGACTTGGTAATTTACCAATTAATAACACAATAAAAGTTAAAACATTTCATTATGAATCATTTATGACAGTCTTCCTGGTTTCAATTAAACTAATACGACGTCACAATTTATAATCAATAATTGTTACTTGCATCGTACTATAAAATCCTAGCCCATTTCTTTCGACCACAATTTAGCTCGATGAAAGCCAGTAGTATATCAATGTAATTACATATACAGGGTAATTATTATATATTGAAAAATGGTTTATTCTTGAAAACAACTGAAAATATTTAAAACTTTACAACAGTGTTATATTTTCAAAGGCTGTCAATCAAACATAGGATAAAATAAATGTTATTCTGTAACATATAGTATAAATATACAGGGTAATTATTATATCTTGGAAAATGTTTTTTTCTCGAAAACTGAAAATAATTAAAACTTTAAAACAGTGTTATATTTTCAGTAGCAATCAATCAAATGTAATTCTGTAGCATAAAGTATACATATACAAGGGAGTTACTGTATCTTAGAAAATGCTTTTTTCTTGAAAACAACTGAAAATAATTAAAAACTTAAAACACTATTATATTTTCATTGGCTATCAATCAAACGTAGGATAAAATAAATGTAATTCTGTACCACAGTATCCATATAAAAGGTAATTATTATAACTTGAAAAACGCATTTTTCTTGAAAACAACTAAAATAATTAAAACTTTACAACAGTGTCATATTTTCAGAGGCTCTTAATCAAACGTAGGATAAAATAAATTTATATACTCACATCACTAGTGAGGCTACAGCAATTTTTTTCTCAGAAATATACCTCTATTTTGATGCCTCTGAAAAGAACTTTTAGATAAAACTTTTTTCTATTTAATGTTTTTAATACTTAATTGTTTTCGAGATATTAACAGTTGAAAACCATTTTTCAGAAATTTTTGGCCTCAATATAAAAAATGCGGAAAAATTTATTAAATTATTCAAAATGAACGTTTCTTACCGAATTAATAAAATTTATGTGACCATCTAAAATCACGTTGAAGTGATGTTGCACAAATTTTGGGCCACTCTGTAAAAATATTTGTAAACTATCACATAAGGTCGATTAATTTCGTGAAATAACAACTTTTTTTCAGAAATATTTATTTCTCTAATTTTTTTTATACCAATGTTGACAATTTCATGAGTGATTTTCAACACTCAATATCTGAGGAACAGTTGAAAATGCTAAATAGAAAAATTTTTACAAATAACAGTACTTTCCAATGTCATCAAAGAAGGGTCGTTTCTAAGAAAAAATAAATAAAATAAACTGGAACACTACCAGGCAGTGATTAACTAAATTTTTTTTTGTCCTACAATTGAGTGACTCGATCACCTTGTATTTGAAAAGTATTGAGGTTAGTTAAAATGTATAAAATGAGGTCCATTACTTTTTACAAAATTTTTGGTTATTTATTTTCTTTTAAAATGATGAATAAAAATAATTCTCATACTTTATGACCACTTATGCCAAAACCAGTCACCTTTATTATTATGTTTATTTAATTTATAATTTAAAATTTAATTTACAGTTTTCTGTTCTCTGAAGTAATATTATTTAATATTCTCATATCATCGAAAATTTTTTCCTCAAATATACCTTCAGACAATGGCGGCTCGTTGTATGAAGCAACTGAGGCCGGGCCTCACATTAAAATGTGGCTCTCACATCGTATATTTTAATACATACTATTTTACTATTAACCTAAATAAACAGTTAGGTAAACTATTTCCAATTACCCATTACATTTATCAAAAATCAAAATAATAGTACAGATTTCTATCAAATATATGCTAATACCTGTTAAACAAGCTACATTATATGTCACAAAAGTTATATTTGTTACATTTACGATTATATTTGAGAGTGAATCAGTTTTTCACTGTTTTGACCCTTTTGTAGGCCCTATCGCGTCCAAAATTTAGCATTTGGAGCTTGATCAGTGATAAAAAAGGGACAACATATCAATTTTTCAGGAAATTTCACAGAAAGACCAATTTCCATATGGTGTGTGTGTCCTTTGCAAATTTAAAAGACGGACGAATAAACCTGTTTTATAAAAACATTGACTAAAATATTTTGTTAAAATTGGAGGCAAACAGCTAGCAGCGTTGCTTTATATGTAAATGCTGGCTGCCTTATGAAAATTTGTTTTTATATTTTTTTCATATTTTTTAATATCAAGTAGGAACATTTTTTTTTAATTATTAGGTAAATGTTTTTTTTTTAATTTAATTTTATTGTAAATAAAATTTTTTAAGTTGATATTATTAGTAATAATATAATTTTTTAATTTACGGTTATAGTAGTAGGGCCATTGGAGAAGACCTCGATAATAAAAAATGACGGAAATTTATTCCTATTTATTATTTGAGAGCAGATTATTAAAATAACTAAATAGTTGCCTATAATTTTTTATAAAATCTGAATGAAAATCTTGCTCGTGAACATCAGTTTTTCAATTATAACATAAATGCAACTAAAAATTTATTTTTTTTATTTCTTGCGCACCTAGTTAAAAAGCCACCGGCCTCACCTAATCACAATGTCAGGAGCCGCCACTGCCTTCAGATCTAAGTCCTAGGCAGAGAATTCATGACATAAAAATATCAAATAAATGAGATTAACCTAACTTAAACTAACCCATCACAGAATCACCTGTTTGATGCCGATAACAATAGTCACGGCCAGGTAAAGATGTCAGCTTACAAGGAGTTCCCATCCTAGTTTTAGCATGACATGAACCTTTCAAACTAGTATTTAAACGCAGAGGAGTATTACTTCTACTTCTAGATCTAACAGAATAATGCCCATTTCTGGACACTGGTGGAGTTAAAGAGTGGAAATCTTCATTAAAATTATCTGCGACTTCATTTCTATAATCTAAGTCATCTTCCTCCCTATTAATTAGTTTAGAATGGCTGGAATTAAGGTGATATGACAGTTGAGTTTGACTGCCATTAGTAGAACTGACAAATCCTTTCGGCGAATAATTTGTAATATTCTCTTTAAATGTTGTATTTTTTTTAGTAATCCACTGTAATGCTTGTTTTGGTCCAGATTTTAAAGATAATGCAGACAGTAACACTGCTTGACCTAAAAATAAAATATTTTTCGTCACAATATTTATAAAATACTGAATTTTTGTATAACTACAAAAAAAATTTAAAACTTTCACTTACTAACAATAAAACATCCTATAAAGCCCATAAGTGAAACAAAGTCCAGGTGACATTCTCCATATAAAGCGAGGGCTAAATTAAGAGGTGGTAAAGTTGCTACAATCAAACGAGTGCTTGTTCTTGCAGTTAAAAATGCGCAAGCTAGCATCGCTATCAACATAAATGCAGAATGCCATAAAATTAGATACAAACGTTCCACTGTTAAATCTGTTCCACCTAAAGCTGTCGTAATCCAAGTCAATCGTTCTTCTAATGCCTTTCGAGTTCCTCCAACTAAAGCTACTAAACTATGAACCGTTTCATTAACTTCTTGCAAATTTTTCAAGGTCGACTCGTACTGAGCTTTAAAATCCTCATTCTGTCTTAATAACATAAGCGAAGATTGTTCTAAAAATTTAGATATTTAACAAAACATGTATTATATATATTCAGTGTTTCAGAATAACAGTATAAATTCTAAAAAAAATTAGTTTTATTTTATATGAACTGTACCTAATCTATTGTCCACTTTACAGTCAAAGAAATTGATACAATTTTTGACCTTAATTGTATAATATATATTATATATAATAACTGGCTCTAATTTTCCTACAATTTTTTTATGAATTTGGTTTATATGTTGATTTAAAAATATAATGCCAACTGTGTTTATGATAAAAACCATTAAATATGGTTTAAGTTGGTCTTGATTCTCTTGAAATTATTATTGGGCTGTATAATACACTTGTTAATATTTTCAATAAATTTCTCAATCTCTTCATGAATTAATTCATGAATTTCAGTGACTGTATAAAACTGTCAAATCATCTTTTTTTTTTAAGATACAGGACAATATTTGAAATATTGTAGACATATACAGGGTGTATCATTATTAACAGCACAGATTGAAACATCCGTAAGTACACGATATTAGAAGCAAAAAAAAAAGTCGTAGTAAAGATGGGTCCACAAATGAGCCATTTGCGAAACAATTTGAAATTTGTGGTCATCACCCACCACTAACTTGATTGTGTGTAAAGGTCATCCTTGTTAGGAAAAGGTGTCAATACAATAATAAGAAAAGTTATTTGGTAGAAGTGCAGTTGTTTTTAATGAAATGATTACAGTTACATGTTTATTTATTTATTTATTTAAGTTACACCACCGGACAGTTAAACCAATTACTTAATGTGTGGGAGAAATAGCTAATAAAAGTACACACATTAACAAAATCAGATATCAATAAAGTACAAAAGTAAAAAAAGACCGTTAACAATAATATAAATTATAAAAGTTAAAAAAAATTATAAAAAATAATCAGTAAGTATATACAGGCTGTTACAAATTCACTTCTCACCACAGGGATCTCGGAAATGGTACGAAAGTAGCTTAAATGGGGACAATGTTGCATAATCATGGGACCAACCATTATGCCTCTTAAAAATCAAAGCTAACATGATTAGTTTTCAAAATATTTGAAAAAAAACGAAATTTTTTAAATGGTATTCTACTGTCAAAACCCTTAAATATGGGATTAACTTATTTATTTAATCAATTCTTTCAATCTTATCTATCTCACAGGAAATTGACAGTGGAGTATTGTGGCTTCCTATCAATGGATATTAATGCTTCATCTGGAGTCCCACAAGAGTCAGTCCTCGGTCCGTTATTGTTTCTGATTTTCATTAATAACATTACGTTGAACCTAATTGTAGCGCCATTCTGTACACCGACGACCTTAAGTTGTATTTATCAGAGGGTGATTTGAATGACTGTCTTTGGCTTTAATCTGATGTAGATAGTTAGTAATAGGCATGATGAGAGATTTTGTAAAACTGTTCTATTATGTTAGGAAGTATTTACTATTTCCAAAAAACATTTTATTTCTGTAGAAAATAAAAGGTTTAGTAGAAAAATAGTCTCAACTCACGCAAAAACGGTAGCCGGTGTCATAGCGTCTACATGATGTCACATCTATGTTTGTCAACAGTAAATATAAGGTGCTAATATTTTGTGTTGCAAGTTGCAAGATTCATTAATTAAATAAAAATACAATGTTACTATAATAGTATATGTATTTTATTTACCCTCAAATTGTACTTTGGTATAATAATGGATACACATTATCTTTCCATGAAGAGACTAAAACATTAAGAAAATCTGATAATAGTTGTCATCAAATGTAACATTAGTTATTTCTATTTTTAATTTGTTGTGCTTGCAGTCAGCTACATCGAAATAGCCCTTTTGAAGTCCTGTTAAATACATTTGTAGCTGCTGTCTGCACTTAAAACTTTTAGGTCGGTTTTCCTTTTTCCACATGATTTTTAAAAGTCTTCATATTTGTGGTACATTTAATTTCAATAATACTGTATTCACAGATTCCATCAGGTGATCCTGCTATCATGGGATAGTTTTTGCAAAGCATTATACATTTTTTAAATTTTTTTCCCAAACTGGTATTTACAGTTTTCGTCACTTCATCCTCCAACATTCTATCGCGTTTCATGGCCGATGCGTCTGAGATTTTTCCTCCCATTATTAACGTGATCAGAGTTGCATCATTGGTTTTACACCCACTAAATTCAAATGCTCATGAGGCCGTCACTTTGTCATATCTTAACTTATGCCAAAAACAGCTTTTATTTGATCTCGTCTCTTCTTCAACTTTCATGTCATCTTCATCAGTCAGTAAGAGTTTTTTCAAAAATGTACCGCAGGACTGTTCTTTGTATTTCAGCACCAATTTATGCATGGATAAACTTTTGATCACAAACTTAGTCTTTTGGATATTTTATTAACTCGCAGTTGTTGAGATTTATTTTCTTTTCTTCTTTTAGAAACTTTTCCAGTACCAAACTTTTCCTGATTATGGTTTTGGTAACACAAAACTAGGCAACTAATAATTGGGAAACACAAAATATTTAAATGAAGATAAATACTGCGGATATTGTCGAAGTACAAACGACACAAAATGACATTTACATAGATGTGACGTAATTCGCTCTGATTGGTGTTCAACCTATCATGGCGGTTTGCTGTATTTTGTAGTTTTATTTTATCATAATATAAAAATTAAAAATAAATACATTTCTTATAATCCATGAATTTCATTAGATAAATACTTAATTTTAGTGATTCTTGGTTACTGTCATCATGCCTATTGGTGTGCTACGAATTTATTACCATTAAACTTCTTCCATGATTTTCACTAGAAAGTCTAGCCGGTAACACATAATTATTCTGTTGGTAATAACTTGATTAGGAAATGTAGCTCTTTTGAGGATCTTGGTGTAATATTTTATGTTAAACTAGATTTTAATGAACACGTTAATAATATTCAATGCGAGGCATATAGAAATCTTGGCTTCATTTTGAGGAATTTGCAACAATTTACAGGGATTAAGGCAGTGTCAAACGGCAAACTGGAATATACCTCTCTAGTATGGAATTCACATTATATAGTTTGCAGTAAAAGACTTGAAAACATTCAACAGAAATATGTAAAGTACTTATGGTTCAAGTCTGATGGCTGTTATCTACCCCAGGGAATACCTCATGATACTTTGCTTAGATGATTTGTCCTTAATGACCTGGCTTCACGTATGTGTAACTCACTAATAACCCTGTATAAAATCATTACAGGATTGATCGATTGCCCGGATCTTCTAGCTGCCTTGTGTTTTCGTGTTTCCCCCTCTAGAACCCGGTCTTCGTCTTTGTTATACCTTCCCACACCTCGAAGGAATTTATTAATAAGTTTTCTCCGTTATATACAATGATTGTAGATATTTTTCATGATGATGGTATTGTACGCATGTTCTACGGTAGGGTAAAATGGAACATTACAGTAATGAGAATTATGCGGATATGCATTTCATATATGGTAGGGTTAACGGCAATGCATGAGAGGTTGCATACTTGTACCGAGAAGCTTACCATGCTCGAAGGTACACTGAGAGTTGTTTACATCAAGTCAGTGGTGGCTGGAAATTATAAATTCTAAATTATCTCACAAACGACTAGTTTGCAGACCCATGATTACTATTTATTTTTTTACTCATTTGCTTTAATATAACTTTTGGTTATACAGGATGCCGAAAATTAGTAGGTCAATCCGTTAACCATAGATAGCTGATATGAAAATAATGGGACTTTCATTATGCCACTTTTCAATTAGGAGCCCCATTTTTGAAATACAGGGTGTCAAAATGTAAATTTCAAAAACGAAATTTGTCGATAACTCCGGTGGAATTAGAGATATTTGTTTGAAATTTCGCTAATATTTTTTTCTTATAGAGACACACTTTCAGTATACTTTTGGTAAAAAAAATCAAAGCACGAGCGGAGGTGAGGGGGTTAAAGTGCATTATGACCCCCCCAACTTTTTCATACGCACGCCTATGGTAAAAACATATATTTTCTTACATAAAGCGGCTTTTATTCTAACTTTTCTTATTCTTGCAAGATTTTGATTTGGAGCCTGTGTTACCAGATATTGTAACTTATTTGGACGTATAGTATGGATTTGGTAACTAGTGTATCCAAAATTAATTTTAATTCGATGTTATTGGGCTATATTCCGAGAGAACACATTACTTTCTTATTTTATAAAAAGTAGTGATTGTTCTTGTGCTGTTACAAGAGAAATAAGACGAAAAAAATCAATGTTTTGGTAACGGTATTAATAATGAGTGTGATATAATTTCTTCTTTTTTCTTTCTTTTGTATACATAAAAAAGTATTTTTTATATCCTATACGGTCCTGTTTTTATTTTTTTATAGTACATCATATAAAAAAGTTAAAGGGGTGGGACAATATAAATGATCGCCTGGTACAATTCGTTTAAACAATGAAGCATGCNTCGGCATTCAAACGGGGGGGTAAAAAAAACGGTCCCAAAAGAAAATTATCAATTATTCCTGCCCATACGTTTACTTTAAAACTTACTTGATGATGTGCCTCTACAATGAATTTCGGATTTTCAGCAGCCCATGTATGAGTATTATGAATATTCGTTACTCCGTTACGAGTAAACGTGGCCTCATCGGAAAATAAAATAAATTTACTAAAATTAATATTATCATTATTTTCTTGGCATATCCAATTACAGAAAGTGGCTCTTGCTTCTGAATCTAAAGGTAGAAGTGTCTGCACTTTTTGTACATGATATGGGTACAGTAATTGCTGTTTAAAGACACGTCGCACATCATCTGACTTAATATTATTATTGCCACCATTATTAATTTGATTAGCTAGTATCCTCGTACTTATACTCGGAGTTTCTTCGACAATTTGCAAGATTTGCTCCTCTTCGTTTGGACGTAATTTGAGTTGCCGTCCACATTGGCCCGTCCTCCTATGCTTAAAGTTGCCAGATTCTTTCAGACGGTTGACTAAGCTTAAGAAAAATCTCCTTTTTGGATGGTGCCTGGTTGGAAATTTGTCCGCATAACGCCTAGCAGCTAAACTAGCATTAGAGTTACATTTTCCTAAAAGTAAGAGAAATTAATTTGTTTAGGTTCGAGATTACAATTAACACTTATTAAGAAAAAATCCTATTCCTTTTAATAAGTACTTACCCATTATTAAAATCATATCGTCATTTCAGAAAATGATAGCAAACCTTCACTGTTCGCCATTTCTTATTGAACACTTCAATTAAAAAAATGTGTAAACAAAGTTTTTTCTATTTAACTTATAAATTATTTTGACAACCAAACGTACCTAACTATCTGACTTTGTTTTATTGGAAATATTTAAGAATATTTTTCTTGTGGCATGCTTCATTGTTTAAACGAATTGTACCAGGCGATCATTTATAATGTCCCACCCCTTTAACTTTTTTATTCGATGTACTATAAAAAAATAAAAACAGGACCGTATAGGATATAAAAAATACTTTTTTATGTATACAAAAGAAGGAAAAAATAAGAAAGTATACCACACTCATTATCAATACCGTTACCAAAACATTGATTTTTTCAGCTTATTTCTCTTGTAACAGCACAAGAACAATCATTACTTTTTATAAAATAAGAAAGTAATGTGTTTTCCTCTCGGAATATAGCCCAATAACATCGAATTAAAATTAATTTTGGATACACTAGTTACCAAATCCATACTATCCGTCCAAATAAGTTACAATATCTGGTAACCCAGGCTCCAAATCAAAATCTTGCAAGAATAAGAAAAGTTAGAATAAAAGCCGCTTTATCTAAGAAAATATATGTTTTTACCATAGGTGTGTGTATGAAAAAGTTGGGGGGGGAGTCATAATGCACTTTAACCCCCTCACCTCCGCTCGTGCTTTGATTTTTTTTACCAAAAGTATACTGAAAGTGTGTCTCTACAAGAAAAAATATTAGCGAAATTTCAAACAAATATCTCTAATTCTACCGGAGTTATCGACAAATTTCGTTTTTGAAATTTACATTTTGACACCCTGTATTTCAAAAATGGGGCTCCTAAATGAAAAGTGGCATAATGAAAGTCCCATTATTTTCATATCAGCTATCTATGGTTAACGGATTGACCTACTAATTTTCGGCACCCTGTATACTAACCTATTTTTTTAAATACTTCTTGCACTTTCTCTTGAATTTCCAAAACATCTTCTATCAACTCCTTATGATTCAATTTACTTTCTTGGCCATGCTGATCCAGCTGCTGCAGCGAATATCCCAATTTATTTTGCATGTTTTGAGTCATTTGAATTAACTCTTTATGAGTATCAGAAATTAAACGCTTCTCATCTATTAACCGTCTAATATTATTCTCTAAAGCAAGTTGTCCATGAAACTGAGCACTTTGTATATGTTTTTGTTGTTCGAATAAATGTTCATGACCTTTATTCAAAGTTTCATAAGTAGTTTCAGCTAAATTCCTCAAATTCTCTTGGCTATTAGTAATTTTCCCTAGAGTCCTTAATTGATCTTTTGCTGCATCCATTAAACGGTTTACTGTATATTCAGCAAGACCACGAAACTGACTCTGACGAATAGTATAGCAAACTGCTCTAGCTCTATTGCTCATTAAATGGTAACTAGTCCAAGTATCTGAATCCATACTAGTTGTACAATCTTTTATACTCATTTCTTCTGTACAGGAATATATCTGTCGTCCTTCAACAAATGACTGGCAATTTAACAAATGTACGGCCATTTTTGCCAACTGTTCATCATTCATCTTATCGCAATCAGACTTTAATTTTAAAACAACCTATAACATATTTTGTAATTTTAAGTAAAACGGAAAACAAAATAGGAAAAGGGTTAGTTTTACATTTTACAACAAAAATAATCATTACAAACTAGCTATGAAGATAATAGTTATTATTCAAATATTACTTGAAAACATGTTTTTAGTAGCACGTTTTTCTATCTTTTAAATTAGTTTCAAACTAAAATTTCCCTACAGTACCTAGTAATAATATCTGGAAAAGAAATGATTTCCATTTCCAAATGTACATTTCTAAATTCGTATATGAAGTTACGGTAATTATTATTTACTATAGCTTTACCCTCCTAAATCTTCACAGAATTTTGTCTACCCCCCTATTTTCGCTAGTGCTGAACACGAATCTGAAGTATTTTTGTGCGGTCAAACCGTTTTCGAGAAAATTTTTTTTCAAAATTCTAACCTGGATATTTCACATAACACTACAAAGGACCCCGTATATTTTAGATAGCTTTCAGAACATTTGTTATGAACAATTACTTAACATTGTTTACGAAACACATTTTCATAACACAGGTTCCTCTTCAGCAATATCGAAAATAGGGGGGTAGGCAAAATTTTGTGAAGATTTGGGAGGGCGACACTATAGTATATAATTACCGAAGTTACTTTTTTTGTCTGTATTTCCTACTGTAAAGCCAATATAAGCACATCTTTTTCAAATCGACATTACCTTCTTGTAATAAGCCAAATGTGTTTTTATTTTAGTTACAATATAATCAATTACTGTTTAATTAGTTATCACTATGTTTATCAAATAGAATTAAGAAAATATATAGATTATAGGATACCCTTTGCTGGCATGAATCCAATTCCGTTAAAGCTACTCCTGTAAGTTTAGCAGCTTCGTTCAAAAACTTCTCATCGACTGTAGAAACTTCGTATGGAATTTTATTGTAAAATTCTCCACCGTCATCTTTATTTTCATTAGGATGCAACCCAAAATAACTTCCAACGCTACTTATGTAATCACTAAAACCAGCTTCAATTGTGGGCAGATGAATAAAATACAAAATAGAAATGAACAGGAAATTCAGTTTCATCATTTCGTTATTTAATTTCAACTGTTTTCTACACTCTACATACAGCGCAGCTGATTTTCAAATTTTTATGGTGATCTTGTACTATTGGTTAGAAAACCGTTATATCCTGTAACCAACATTAAGAAAATAATATGAAACGTTTTGTACCATA
>NW_019416750.1:271694-272931 GCF_000390285.2 Anoplophora glabripennis | reverse complement strand
AACTATGCCTGCACGAACGTATAGTGCCAGGTAAAAAAATACCAACTCGCTATCCTTCGCGCCTTTTAATTAAAATCAGCCCTCAGTTGTTACACCCTTATTTTTAACACGTTTTATCAATTAGTTTCGTATCTGAAAAATCTGCAAAATATAAAAATTCACTGGCAGATATATTTTCTTATATAATTTAAATTAAATTTTTTTAAACAGAGTTAAAATTGTTAGTTGTTCAACATTATATCGTATTACAACTGTTTAGTAAAAGATTGAGTTTGTTTGAAAACAAAGCTCATATATACAATAAAACCTTATTGTTCTCGGGGATAGGCTGCAGAAGAATCCCGCGAAGCGCAAATTCCCGATGTGTAAGTCATTATGTTTAACAGAATTAAGTATCAGAAACACAATTCAGTTATATTTATGCATATTTATTCGGAAACAAAATTAAAGATCCTATATTTGTATGTTTTTATATGCATATGAAATTGACAAAAAAACTTTTTGTTTTAATTAGATGTCCTTCAGGCGGGAATACATTGGGCAAACTATGTATACGTTCACTATATATTTTGAATTTTATAATTGTTAGCACACATTAAATCGATTTTAAAACATAAGGCAAATAAGTTTTACAAAAAAAAACGCAAAAAAATTTAATAAATTTTTCAGAAAGGCAACACGATGGTAAATTTTAATTTGAAATCATAGTCTTAACCATCTGTATAGAATCGTGAACCAAACACTTTAAAAGCTTTTTAAAATTTGTAACCGCGAATGACAAAGAAAACGTCCTCCGCAAAGAAAAGGTGACATGGATGGGTACCGCGTAAATTTAAATATGTGAACCACAAATCCGCGAACGGTACGGCATAATCAACTTTTCGTCTGTAGAATTATATTTAAAATTATTGACTGCGAATGAGAAAGAAAACGTCCCGCGCAAAGAAAAGGTGATATGGATGGCTACCGCGTAAATTTAAAGGCGTGAACCACAAATCCGCGAGCGAGAAGGTTTTACTGTTTATTTAATAAAAAATGTATTTTTTATTTTATTCATAGTAATCGCTTCATCGTTTCATTTACTCGCTTTGTCACTCAGTTTCTAAAAACAAACTTATGTATATACTACAACCGTTCAATATTAATGCAATCATAAATGATTTCAATCCTTCCATATAAGAAACATGTTATATTAAATAAGTATCATTCTATCACAATCCTTCAACGATTAATGTTA
>NW_019416750.1:266799-269848 GCF_000390285.2 Anoplophora glabripennis | reverse complement strand
CATGTTTGAAGACTTGGCAACTACGCAATAATTTGTAGCGTGTTCCTCGTTCGTTCTGCCGTGGTTGGCAGAATATGGCGTCTCTTGTTAGAAAATAGTTGTGATTTTAGTAAGTGAAACGTGATTAGTGTTTATACATGTATTTTGGATAAACTTTTAAGGTGTGAATATGGTTAGACAGTGCAGAATTTGTAAGAAATTGGATTATAAACATCCACATCAGCTATCCTTCCACAGGTAAGCGTGCTTGAAGGTGACTTTGGAATGTATATGCAACTGTGGCCATTGTCGTGCGTGTGGGTAACTTTTATTTGAATAACGGTAAAATTTTATAAAACTGACTTGGTATTTTTTTAAAATTTTTGCTGAAATAGTAAGAAAACAATAATATGAACCACGTTTGGCCATTAAAATCAAAGGAAAATGCTGCACCACAAATAAGTTACAGACATTATTTATATTTAATATATTTATAGGTATTTCAATGTTATCCCTTATACCCAACATTACAAATTTTAATCATTCATCATTTTCATTTTCCTCTACGACAAAAACCTTTTCAAAAATATATTTACAATTTTACTAAATGCACGAGCATAAAAACTGAATAAATACAACAGCAAAAATATGGTGGTGGTTCACTTATACATAAAAATACCGAAGATGCAATCAACTGAAAGTTGCATTCATTCAACCATTTGATGTTCTCCTTTGGGAATATATTTTTATGTCTCACTGAAAATTTGCCTCAGTATTCTAAAAGTGAAATGTGAACGTTTTTAGGATGCTTGGGGATGGTGCAACAAGAAAGAAATGGTTACAGTTATTGGGATTCCAAGAAGTTATAAAAATATTATATATATTTATTATAAAAATACTGAGTAGCTGTTGAAATATATTGACTCAGGACTATAAAATATTTTATTTTGACCCATCCAAAATGTACGACATTGGAGATGTAATCGCGCGCATCAGTTGGATGAAAATAAAGCCCTCTGCTTTCCCCTTGTCTAGCTTCACCCAACATATGAGATAGACTGTGACATGCATAGTCCCCTTTATTTAAATGTTCTTGGACGTAACGCACGACCACCAAACTGGCGTTTTAAAACGGCCGCGATTTCTAGAATTCCTCTGCTTAGAACCCGTGCGGGTTCTAAGACGGCATCCTCCTCCTCCTCCTCTTCTTAGAACCCGTGAATCGACACTACTGACGTTCCTCAAAAACATATAGACCTACTAAATTATTACCCACTATTATTGTATGAGTAGGAATAGTGGGTAATAATTTAATAGGTCCATAGGTACGTTTTTGAATGGACATCGATATTTGGAGTTTTTGCAAAATAATTTGCAGCCACTATTAGACGATGTTCCATTAGACACCCGAAGAAACGTTTAGTTCATGCACGATCTATTTCAATGTTGATGTATTTGATTATTTCCATTGTGATTCTAATAAAAGACATACCCCAGAAATGTTTTTTCGTGTTCAAACAAATAACATTCGTGGATTTAGGAAGCGTGTAGAGGTGGAAGGTACACAAATTGAAAATGTATTTTGATAGTTTTCTTTCTTTCAATACATTTTTTTTACTTTACTTTAATGTTAATGAAAATTACATTAGCAGATAGTAAGATTTTCTAGGCTCTTATTTTAAAAATATATACGATTCTAACATAAGTAATTATGTCCAGTTAAAAATTAAAAACAAAAAATGGTGGAGGCACCGCTCGATGTGCACTCTAACATAAAATCACAAATATTTTCTAAACTGTTAATTTTACCGCATTGAACCAAGAGAGTATTATTGTTGTAAGTTTAAATAAATTCGCGGTTTATCTATCGGATAGGTAGAGCGAGTCCTCGGCCTCACTGCGGTTAAGCCTATCTAAGGTAGTAATATGATTAAAAGTAAAGCAAGCGTAGAAAAACGCATGTTCTCAGATTTACTACTGTCAAATAAGATAGAAAAATTCGTACCTATTGTCAAACCAATACTCAAGTATTACAGTGTTAATAAATTAGTGTTCAGTTCAATAACGGAGTTATTATTCCCCGGGAATCCGTCTCCAAAATACAGTCCACTAGAAGTAGCCCTTGCAGAGCCCACACCCACATTATCTCCACATAAACTTGGTCCTTCGAGCCGGATAGTCGCAATAAACAGGAAAAAAAGGAAGCCCCAAGAAACCTAATTAAAGCCCAGATACCCTTTGAAAAAACTATAGATTTCACTGTGCGTCACAAGAAAAGGAAAGTCGAGAGCTGTACCCCGTGTATTGAGAGATAACCCAGAGTGCGATTCCACGCTGTGCGACCCATCTCCGTTGTTGAAAGTCACACCGTAGAGTTGCGCCCTGCACCGTATCAGCTCCAGGAGAAAACCTACACCCCGCACCGCAGCAGCTCCAGGGCCAGGGAGGTCCAGCATCTCGCATCACGCAGCACGCAGCACGCACTAATTACCTGGCAATATTTAAGAAACTGTGTAATATAAATAGGCAGGCTAGGATAATTGAAAGCTCATTTATACAAACAAAAAATGGAGAATTTAAAGAAATCTCGCGCGAGAGCTAAATCAGCCATAACTAGAATAGAAACGTTTATTACAAATTCTGAAAGAGATCCAAAGATAGATATAAATGAGTATTCAATTAGAGAAGAATTTCTACCAAAGGCTTTTGAAGATTATACTAAAATTCAGAACGCAATCGAGGACGAGGACGAGGACGAGTCTCAAGCCGACGATAGAATCCTTGTAGAGTCACGTGATTTAACTATTGCTGCGAAATTAAAGAAAATAATAACTAGTTTAGCTAACAAAGGTCTTGTGAAAGCCGATGCCGCAAGTAGCAGCCACACTTGTCTTAATTCTCATTCTCGCAATCAAGTTAATCTTCCTAAAGTTAATTTGCCCACTTTTAGCGGTAAATATGATGACTGGCCCGCATTCATAGATTTGTTTACTGTATCAGTTGACAGAAATGAACACATAAGTACCACTCAGAAATTTATTTATCTGAAGACTCATTTGACTGAAGAACC